>NW_015173778.1:38110-44095 GCF_001447785.1 Gekko japonicus
GAAAGAGGAAATAGTGGGGGAATGGGAAATGAAATGCCCTCTGAAAGTCTTTGCAGGTTCCCACTTATAAATACTACCGTGCATTGCAATAAAACTGTGTAAAGATAATAAAACAGTACAAACTTGTCTTCCCTTAAAAAAAAAAAAAGCCCCAGTAGTTTCCTGAACACTACTGAAAATTCTGTCAGAAATGTTCCCAGGTGAATCTTCTTCCCAGTGTTATAGACTTAAGTCCAGGAATTAAGTTGTAAGAGAGAGAGCCTAGAAGGCTATGGGACCTAAAACTCTTTGATGCCTCATAAGTCAGACAGCCTCTTGGGCATATGAAGTTTCTTGATGAAGTAGCTGAAATTGTTATCATCCAGCCCGATGGGGAATTTTTCCATTTGGTCTAATTCTCTGTGGTTTTGTGCTTCACGTTGCATCAAATCAGAGGAAACTGATTGCCCTGTGAGTAGTTACTTTGACGATGCAGGGGGAAGGGAGAAGTGTGGACATTTAGGTCTATCAAAACCTTCAGCAAAACTGTAAAATATTAATCACAGCAAACCAGAACTGTTTGCATTTCTGTATGTCAAAATTTGCCTTTGGGGGTTTTATGTGGCTGGCATAAACCATGCATTGGTCTAAAATGGGTTCCTGCAATGTTAAGAAATTCATACCAATAAGTCTAAATGGAAAACAAATTCCAAAGGTCTCCTGCCCACCCACAATAATCTTATCATTTTTATTACATCCCTGTTAGATCTCTAGTTTTCACACTTGCTATTCTAATCAGATGTTGAGCATTGATAGGGGAGGTACAAGTAGAGAAGTACAGGATAAGGTTAGAGAAAAGGCTAAGAGATCAAAACAAAACAGGCAAATGGCTGTTTCAGGTATGGATATATCTTTACATGATGCAGTGCTAACTGATGAGCTGATTTGTAGGCAGATGCATGCCTAGATTCCTCTAAAACACTGTGGCCTAGTTCAGATATTCTGTGTACTTCAGCCACAATCATTGACAGGAGGCAGGACAGCATGGAGGTACTGATGGGATGAGCTGCTAAGTCTGTATTTGGATTCAGGGCCAGCCCGAGGTGTTCCTGTGCCCTAGATGAGTGCAGATGCCAACCTCCTGGTGGGGCCTGGAGACCTCCCAGCTGGCGTGCGGTGCCTCGTGGCGGAGCTCGGTTTTGCCACCCACTCCCTGGGCCTTGCCGGCGAAGCGCCTGCTGCGCCTTCTCCTCCTCCTCCGGAACAGCGCTGCGGAGCCCGAGCCGACGGGGCACCCAATGCGGAGGGAGGGAGGCCTGCGGAGGGGACACCGGCGGCCAGCCCCATCCCATCCCGTCTTCTTACCTGCAGCACCCAGCAGCAGCACCACCTTCGGGGTGAGCAACAGCAGCAAGAGGCGGCCGCCCATCCTGGGCACCCTGCTGCCACCGCTCCGGCTGCCCAGCCCCGTTTCCGCCGCCGCACACAGCCAGGAGCACCCACCCGCCCCCCTCCACCCGGCCAGTGCAATCTGGGGAAAGGCTGCTGCTGCTTGGGCGGCCTCTCCGAGGCCAGGCAAGAGGTTGGCTCTGAGGCCCCCCCTGGGGCACTGACTGCGACATGGGAGGGAGGTAAAGGAGGCAGGAAGGTGGGCAGGTGGGCAGGCACGGGAGGCGGAGTGGAGGCCTTGGAGAGTGGACCTTGGCACTTCCTGGCAGTGTGACGCTGCCGCTGGCTGGCTGGCTGGTTGGCTCGAGGGGGCACTGCGGCACCTGGCTCCATGGAGAGGGCGCTCCTCCACCTCCTAGTGCTGGGAACATGCTGGGCTCCTGAGGGCTGCCCCTGCCTCTCCTCCTGCACCCTAAGGGCTGGCTCGCACTCTAGGTGAATGCCTAGTTCACCTAGCAGGTGAGCCGGCCCTGTTTGGATTATATTCACAGTTGTAAATACTTGACCATATTGACAGGAGATGCCAAGAGTCTAAGCTTGTTTTTTTGTATTTAAACTTGTTTTATTTTTTTTATTCATACCCCACTTTCTCTCTGATCAGGGACCCAAAACAGCTTTTCGCACTGTTGACCTTTCCTTCAATTAATCCCCACAATTTTTGGAATATGCAAGGTATATTGTGCATAGATAAAGAAAATGACAAGAACATCCTGCAAGGGGCAGCAGAGAGGACAGCTATCTAGCATAGTGAGATTAGGGACTTCCTACTATTTTCTAGTAGTCTCCTTCCTGTCTCTTGATTGGCTCAGTTGGTTTTTTCCCCCTGCTCCTGCTGAGATCTGTGGGTTACTGATTCCCTCCTAGCCAGCTAGACAGACTTCTCTTTCTCTCTTCTCTTACTTACAAAGTTTGTTCTCTTCTTAATAAACTGACTTTATTCTTTAAACAGTTTGTCCTCCACTTTACTGCATATCTACACTATGCCAACAACAACAACCTTGAGAGGATACGTTAGGCTGAGAGACTGTGACAGGTCCAAGGTCACCTAGCAGACTTCCATGGTTGAGCGAGGGATTAGGACCTGGTCATCCTAGTTCGGCTTTCTACCCACTATACCACACTGGTTACATATAAGATGTAGGGACTCAGATGCCACATATAAGGTGGAGGGACTCAGATGTTCCCTAGCAAAGTGGCCACAAACTCACTAGATATCTTCACTGTACTTAGCTTCCTAATCCACCATTTAATTAGGTTGGCAGTGGAGGTCCATGTGACTTGAGCTGGAGACATTCTTGAGGTCATGAATGAGATGCGGCATCACTAGATCATTGTGAAAAATTGTATGGATTGCCACAGTTGAAGAATTAAAAGACTAAGACTAGGACTAGATCTAATTTAATGTATTGTGTTGGCCTAAGCAGGTGAGACTGGCAAGGTTCAGAGAGGAGATGGATAGCCATAACTTTGTGGCTGGTGACTAGAATGAACATGAACCCACCTGAGTTTGTCTTACTCCCTGGCACTGTAAGATAGCAACCTGTCTCCTCCTTGACCTACAAGAACCAATGCTAGAATTTGGAAGGACAGCAAACTCTAGTCGTGCTGCTGAAATCACTGGAACATACCTTGGACTGTGGTAGTGCAGTGGTGGAGCTTGGTTAGGAATGATGACAGGTGCAAGCCACAGCTGTCTCATGCTACCCTCCTGATATTGTGGAACCCCAGCAGCTAAGTAAGCCACTTAGTTAGGCCTGCCGAGGACAATGAGGATAAGGAGAAAATTAGTACTAGGAAGCAGGGCATCTAAACAATCTGAATATGGTCTCACTACAATTGCTGGAAACCTTCATATCCAGGAGCTGTTTTTCAACATGAAAATTAACATAAGCTACATTACCCCCAATGGACACTGATGGCATCCATCCAGCCCCCGACAAAGTTTGCACCATCATATAACTAATGTACTAACATAAAAGCAGTACAAAGCAAGAACTCTACAAGTATATTGTCTTATTAACAAATGTAATACTAACATTTAGTTTAACTGGGATATGATCTCTCACTCTTGGGTTTTTAGTTAGTGTGGGTATCTTTCCTTTATCCATAGATGTAGTCCCTTCCCAATTTTTTCTATGTAGTTTTGTAGTCTACTGAAAAACAATAAAAATAGCCCTTCGGGGGTCTCAAAAAAAAAAAAAGGTTTGCACCATCATGAACACACCTGCTCCCACTTCCAAGGCTGAGCTACAGGCTTTCTTGGGGCTTCTGAACTTTTACCACTCCTTTCAGCCCCATAAAGCCACACTTGTGGAGCCACTCCTCCGCCTGTTCGACAAGAAGGCCCAGTGGGTGTGGGGCTGGTGACAGGCCACCACTTTCCAGACCGTAAAGGAGCTAATCACCTCGAACGACATCCTCGCCCATTTTGATGAGACGCTGCCAGTCATCTTGGCATGCAATGCTTCTCCTTATGGCGTTGGTGCAGTCCTGGGCCGTCAGCTGCTGGATGGAAGAGTGGTGCCAGTGGCCTACTACTCAAGGACCTTGTTGTCAGCCTAGTGGAACTACGATTGTGGCGCAAGGGCCTCTTTGTTGATCTGAGAGTAGTTCCATGTGTCACATAGACTTCCCCAGCTGGTATTGCAGGACGTATTGGTACCCCCCTCCGAAATATGGACCAGCGCAGGACCCTGAGCGACAGCATCTTTGGTGTCTGGCAGTCAGAGGTGAGGAGACAGAGCAGCGGCTTGTGGTCAGTTGCGATGGTGAAGTTCCACGATTACCTATACAGCCGCCCCTTCACCATCACAACCGACCACAAGCCCTTGCTTGGTCTCCTCACCTCTGACTGCCAGACTGCAGTCCGTTCGTTTCCACCTGGCCACCAATGGGCAAGCTGAGAGGATGGTGCAGACTACCAAAGACGCACTAAGGTAGCTCACCCATGGGGACTGGAATTGCCAGCTTCCTGTCTTCTTGTTTGGCTATTGAGTGACCCCAAGTATGTCCACTGGCCACAGCGTGAGGGAACTCTTAATGGGCCGCCACCTCACGACATGGCTGGACCGTCTGCACCTAGACTGAGCCCCTGAGTTGTGCCAAACTACAGTGAGCCTGGAGGCCCCCTGGGGGTTCTCTCCAGTTGACCCTGTCTTCATGTGGAACTATTCCAGCTGCCCCACCTCTTTCATGTGAAACTATTTCAGCTGCCCCACCTGTTTCCCAGCAAGGGTTACCTGAGTCACGGGACCCCTATAGTACAAGGTATCAATGGATGGGGGACAGCTTCTACACAGGCACTTAGACCAGCTGCACTGCTGCCTACTGCCCGGGGACCCTGAATGGTCCTCCACTGAGGGGGATTGTGCCCTGGAACCATCACCGCTGCCACCGCTGACTGAGAGCAACTCCCACACACTACAGCATGCAGACAGATTGCTGGGAAGAGGAAAGTCCTGCACAGGCCGCTATGGACCTTCCGGACTCTGTTCCCACCTCACAGGACTCCAGAGTGGTCCCTGCCTTACCAGCCCAGCTCCGGTGTCATCTCCACCCCCACAAAAGCCCCAGCATTCTCAGAGGGAACGACACAAGCCAGCATACCTGGAAGACTATGTCGGTTAAGGTGCTTTGGAACATAGAGGGGAGGGGTGTTGGACTGAAACATTACAGGACTGTTCTACCAAAGATGGACTGAGCTTGGAGCCCAACAACAATAGCCCACCAGGACTATGGAAGTAACCAATCAAGAAGTAATGTTATGTAAATAGCCTATCGTTGGGAGTGGGGTGTGTTTGGGTGTGGCAATTGCATGCTATTTAAACAGGGCTGCAGCCCTGGAGTTCAGTCTTGCTCTTGCTGAAATCTCTCCTCTATTATAATCCGGATTTGGGGTGGCAAGATTCTATGCTCTCCCTCAGCCATTGGCCCATCAGCCACCACTCAAGTGTACTTGTGTGCCATTGGCCGGGTGCTGGGTCTGCTCCTCTTCCCTGCCCTCTCCCCCTTCAGCCACTGTGTCCTGTCAGAATTACTGGCAAATGGCTTTCTCTCTTGACGAAGACACTTTTCCTGTGTGGGACTAACTCTTCCCTCAGTGGCTGTTGGTAGATGTCACAAAATGGCAGTTACCTGTGTTTGTAAGATGGCTGTGGTTCTTTGTTTAAAATGTTCCCCCATCAGGGCACGGAAGAGGCTGCAGGTGTGTGTGTGTGTGTGGGGGGGAAATGGAAAGCTGAAGAGAGAGGGGGAAATAAAGGTAGGTTGATGATTGGCTGGGAATGAGGTATGGTTGCCAACTCCAGGTAGGAGATTCCTGGAGATGTGAGGGATGGAACCTGGAGAGGGTGAGGTTTGAGGAAGGGTGGGGCCTCAGACAGGTACAATGCCATAGACTCCACCCTCCAAGGCAGCCATTCCCATATGAGGAACCATTGTTGCCAATCTCCAGGTGGGGGCTGGATATCACTCAGAATTACAACTGCTCTCTAGGAGGGAGGGGGGAGGAGATGGAAAGCTGAAGCCAGGGGGCAGATAACAGTAGGTTGATGGTTG
>NW_015173778.1:45326-45574 GCF_001447785.1 Gekko japonicus
TGGTCCCTTCTAGAGAGACCCATTAACAGCCTGGCCGCAGCATTCTGCACCAGTTGCAGCCTCCGGATTTGCGACAAAGGCAGCCCCATGTAGAGAGCGTTGCAGTGGTCTAGCCTTGAGGTGACCGTCGCATGGATCACTGTGGCCAGATCATCACGGTCCAGGTAGGGGGCCAACTGCCGAGCCCGCCGAAGATGGAAAAAGGCGGACTTGACAGTGGCTGCCCCCTGGGCCTCCATCGTTAAGGC
>NW_015173778.1:45698-45904 GCF_001447785.1 Gekko japonicus
AGCCAGTTTGGTGTAGTGGTTAAGTGTGCGGACTCTAATCTGGGAGAACCAGGTTTGATTCCCCACTCCTCCACTTGCACCTGCTGATGTGACCTTGGGTCAGTCACAAGCTCTGGAACAGCTGTTCCTAAAAGAGCAGTTTGTGTCAGAGTTCTCTCAGCCCCACCCACCTCACAGGGTGTATGTTGTGGGGAGGGGAAGGGAAA
>NW_015173778.1:46066-46586 GCF_001447785.1 Gekko japonicus
GGTTTGCTATGGAGAAGTCACTCTTTTGTAATTACCACTTCCCAATGCATTTCTTTTGTAAAAGAAAATGCCTGTAGTCATTTATAAGGTTGCACTAATTTCCATCAATTCTCCCCTTCCTCTGCAGATCCTTACTCAGCTGTTTCTGAGGGTCCACTCTCTTTTTTTTTCTCCCTGAGTGGGACAGGTTGGTACAAGAGGGTCAGGGCTTAATTCGTGATGGCTAAGATTGCAAACAAAATCCAGAGAGCTCAAACACCTCAATTTTCTAGTCTCAAATTTGAATCAACCTGGTATCCTGTTTTCTCTTATCTCACCTCACAGGATATCTTACCTGCAAATACGCAGTACCAAAGATGGGTTCTGATGTAAAATGCTGAAAGTTGAGCCTACAGATTAAAATTATTATTGGGTGTGTTGCTACTGCTAATGTTTTTCTGAAGTGATAAATGTTAGTGTGGTTTGTGTGGTAGGTAGGTCTCATAAATGTCAATAACAATGTGGTTTGTTATTGTAATGA
>NW_015173778.1:47145-51888 GCF_001447785.1 Gekko japonicus
GCCAGAAGACGTTTACACCATGCAGTGACAGCGTGTGCAATTAAAATGAAAATATGTTGTCTTCCCTATCCCCTATGAACATTGTTAGTCCCCTGTCTAAAATGTGTAACTGTACATCGCTTTGAGCCCACTGGGGAAAGCGATTAATAAATTATTATTATTATTATTATTATTATTATTATTATTATTATTATTATTATTATTATTATTATTATTATTATTATTATTATTATTATTATTATTATTATTATTATTATTACAGAAGCAACCGACTAAAAGATAATAAGAAGGGAAACTCACTTTCATACATAACTGAGGACTTTTCTGACTGGTGCGACTACACAGTGACATCTTATGTGTAACGCCATACTGAATGCATTCATCTATAAAAACACCATGTATTAGTAGCATATAGAATTAAATCTTAGGGTATAATAACGTATAATTGCACATGCACTGACATAGGACTCACATTCTGTTCTTATTATTCTAAGAAGATTTGTATTGGTCATAAGTATGAGAATCTTTCTTTGTGTTTCACCCTAAATGTTATCCTTCAGCACTTTGACAAGAGAAGCAGTGGCTGTCAAGGAGGTGAGCAACCCACTGAATCATCAACATAACTCAGAGGCTCCTTGGGGAGCTTTACAACCACCGTCTGACCTCATCCAGTCCTACTTAGCATGAGAGATGTGATTGAATCAGCATTGTATGACTGCTGTTCCGCACAGTGGACCATCCTCCAGCTGCCTAAATTATGCATTATTTTCGTGCAACCTGGAAACCCAGAGGAGAGCCATTTTTTCTAAAGTAATTGCCACAAGCTGCTTTAGGTCCATGAATATTAATTTTTCACTCATTTTCCTCCCGATTTTCCTCAAAGCTTCGGCAGAGGATCTTCGGCTTGACCCAAAGAGTTCTCGAATGGCTCAAACACTTTTTGTCAGATATTGCAGGTGAATCACCATTTTCCTTGCAAAAACAGGATTAATAATCCTTTAGCATGTTAATGTGTGAGTTTGTCACACTGTTAGTCTGGGATCATCTACTACAATAATTTATAAGTTTATAAAATTTCATAAAACTGAAGAAGAGTTTAGGGAGTAGGGGATGCTGAAACTAGTATTCATAGCCACAAACACCCACTAAGGGAAGACCATCCACAATCCACATCTATATGTATTCAAAATTATATATTGCATTAATTGAAATACAAAGAAGGGTTAGTGGTCATAACCCAATAGAGTGTATAGATACATATCCAACAGATTGCTCATAACAATTAAGCATATTTTACAAAAAGAACATATTCAAAACCAACTGTAGGCTCCTCTGTGATTCCATACATAGGTAGTGTCCATAGACCTCCAAACTGCAGCAGAAGACGCCCACTGTGGAAAAAATAACAATGATTGCAATAGATAGTTTTGAATACATATAGTTGTGAATTGTGGATGGTCATCCCTTGGTGGGTCTTGTTTGTGGCTATACGTATGCAGGGCTTTTTTTGTAGAAAAAGCCCAGCAGGAACTCATTAGCATAATAGGCCACACCCAACAGCAGAAATTCATTTGCTTATTAGGACACACCCCTGACAGCACAGCTCAGTAGCATATTAGGCCACACACCCCATGTTCGCAGAAGTGTGGTCATCCAGACACACTCACCTTTTGCTTCTTATTCTGTTTACCTTGTTTGCTGTCAAAACCCAGGGTTTTTTGTAGCAGGAACTCCTTTGCATGTTAGGCCACACACCCCTAATGTAGCCAGTCCTAATGAGTTTCTGCTGTTGGGTGTGGCCTATTATGCTAATGGGTTCCTGCTGGGTGTGGCCAACTCGGGAGCCAGCCGGAACTCCGTTCCTGTGCGTTCCTGCCCAAAAATAGCCCTGCTTGTATGCTAAGGGTTCCTTACTGTCTTTGACAAAACTAGTAATTATGACAGGATTTCAAGCATCATAGGTTTAAAAAATCCTTAATTAAGAAATCCAAACTGCTCTCTCTCTAGACAGACAGATAATTTTTTCTTACAGTCCTCAATGGGGCCAACACTTTCATTAACATTGAGACCCTTCCTTCTATGGTATGTTTTCCTGAATTTCTGAAGAACAGACTGTGGCCTATCTGGCATCAACCAGAGACCAGGCCTTTTCCATAGTAGATCTGGATTTGTGGAATTGGCCCCCTGAAGAGGTTAGCTCCCCTTGCTTGGGGATCCTCAGGAGGTACAGCAAGACCTTCCTGTTTGCAATGGCTTTCTTGGGAGCCTGAGTTGGCCATAATCTTTTAAAGGTGGGAGAGATTTGATGTTTGTAGTTTTATTTTTGGTTTTGGTTTTAAACTGAGGCCCCGGTCACACAGGCCGGAAAATGCAAGGGGGGCTGCTTGCCCTAGAGCAAAGTATAATTAAGCAAAACAAGTTCTATCATTTTCCTCATCGAAGGCGAAAGACAATAAATTCTCCACCATCTCTGAGAACATCTCTGCTGTATCATAATGCCACTGCATATGCAAAAAGTTAGTGTGTCTGACCACAAAACTAATAGCAGGCACTATTATTTCTGTAAATTCCTGCAATCCTGACAAGTGAAAGATGCCACTGGTACAGCATCTTACAAATATTCTTTCTAAATAGAGAGTAGAAACCTCAAAAATAAATGCCACCAAACTCTCAAGTCTATATTATAGCCTATATTATAGCCTAAAGACTTCCACCAACATATCTAGGAATAGAATCAGTATTAGTTTCTACTTTACAAGTATATTAGGATGGTGTTGTGCCTTGATTCTGTAACAAAATTCAAATCTATTTATCTCAACTTGCAATTCTTCATTACATAGTTTTTTAATTGATTAGGAACTCTCACCTCTGCAGATTTTATCAACCAGGTATCCCACTGTGCCAGGAGGCCCTATAGCGCCAATTATCTTCATTGCCCACCTCCATTCTGACCAATCATGGGGAAAACATTTTTTTAAAAAAATCACTGCTGGACTCTACACCAGTACATCACTTCTGGGTACAACCCAGCAGTGACAATGGCTAGCTTTTACAGTCTCCAGAAACTGGAAGTGACATAGTGATATCAGCGATGTCACTGACATCACCACCCCGATGTCCTTACTCCTTAACCCTTGTGTGGGTTGCCAGCTTCAATTTGGCAACCTTAACCAGCCCAAACTGGTTTTTTAACATCAGTTTTATTAAGGGTTGGCAAATATTTTTTCAAGAATTTAATTTTTAAGTTATACCCATTGATTCCTCTTACTCTCTTTTAATAGAGGGAATTCTCTTCCATTTGTTTTTGAGTTCTCTTTCCAGAGAGATCAATGCACCCTTTTGTAACTTCAAAACTAGTAACTGTTTTAAGTTGCACACTACAGATGGAGGACAGGAAGGTGGGAAGACTTTGGCTGGGGTCACATGGCAATTTGATCCAGTGTGGCCCCAGTTCTAAGAAATCCAGGGTTGTTGGGGGGAGGGTGTTGGTAACAGGAGAGTTTGATCATACTGACCCCCTTAACCCGCCTCACCGAACATTCATTACTTGTTTGATTGTTCAGACACAGCAGTCAGGATGTTGGGCAGTCTAGCAGCTTAAAAAAAATTACTTCACTGAGCATGTTCAAAGTCACTTATGGGAACTAGCACTTCAAACTCCTGGCAGAATGGTGGCAGCTGGTGGCCAATAGAATTGCTGGAGGAGGCTGCTGGGAAATGGAGTCCAGTGTGATGACAGTGTTTTTGAAAATGTGCTTGTGAGAAATTCCATGTTTCAAATGTTTAAAAGTGTGCGGGGGGGATAGAAAAGTCTCATTCTGTGTCCTGTGTGCTGCTGGTTTTTTATTTAAAAGCTTGGAGCAAAGCTGGAGTCACTGGCTTTGTTCTCAGACTCCCCCTTCCTCTCCCTCTCTGAAATAAACTCATCTTGTCAATTAACCCATTTCCTACTCCATGTGCTGCAAAGCTGTAGGCAGAAGTGCTGAAACACGAGCAGTGATCCAGGCATGTGCAAATTGCTAACTGTTTTTAAAAAATCAGCAAAAGTGCAAAGAAAATGTTCAGGTGTCTTAAACCGCTTCAAATTGCTAAGAGGCAGTCCTGACAGGCAGAAATGTGGGGTGAAGCCAGAATCAACTGGAAAGTACTTGATTTTCCTGGTGTTGAGAAATCCGCAACAGAAGAGGATTGATTGTGGGAGGGGATAAGTGCGAGATGGGAGACAGTTGTGGCCCATCTGATCATCCCTTTTACATCTGTTAGAGAATTGGAGTGAAACCCACTCAAAATGCCCTCGTGATCACAGCCCTAGCCTGCCTCTGAGCATGGATAGTCTGAAATTTTGCAGAATCTCCTTTCCTGTCCCTCCTCTCATCAAATTACTCTTTGATAAGAGCAAAGATTTAGTAGAAACTGACTAGAATAGATTAGAAACTGACTAAACTTACTGACTAAACTTACAGCTTACCTAAGGGACCGCCTTCCCTCATATGTTCCCATGCGAGCACTTCAGTCTGGGACACAACATCTCCTGGCAATGCCAGGTCCCAGAGAGGCCAGGCTGGCTGTGACCAGGGCCAGGGCTTTCTCGGTGGCGGCTCCTACCTGGTGGAATGAGCTCCCGGTGGAGATCCGGACCCTGCGGGACCTTGTACAGTTCCGCAGGGCCTGTAAGACGGAGCTCTTCCACCAGGCGTATGAGTAGGAGCCACCACTACCATCACTATTGTCCATCTTAACCTG
>NW_015173778.1:52406-63678 GCF_001447785.1 Gekko japonicus
CATAAAGAGGCCCCCTCCCTCTGCAGCCAGGCTTGCTGCCTCTGGAGGGTCGCTATGGCCACTGTCGCACAGGTGGTTAGAGCAGCTGTGATGAGGGGGCCAACCTCCCCCTCCATTGGCAATGCCTCGGAGCTCTGTTGGGGTCCGGAAGCGTCTGTCGCCCTCTCCGGTAAGCCCACCACCCGCCTTCGGATGTGCAGATATAATTGCTTAGTCAAGCGTATGCACAAACTTCGGGTTTTTTAAAAAATCCATCCCATTTGCCACACGCCGCGCTGCTTCTTTGCCACGCTGCAGGATGGCTGTCTGATCGGCACCTCCCCCCTAACCACGGGACCTCCACGGGACCTCCACGGGATGTCTGATCACGCAACTGCATGTTATTTTGCCCCGGGGTAAACAGCCACACGTCCCCCCCACATTTTCTGGCCCGTGTGACCGGGGCCTATGGGTGGAAGGCAGACTATATAGAAATATTAGATCAGCATTTTCCAAGAGGCAAATCTGATGAAGAAAAGATCAAGTCGTACCAGCTTCCCACATTCCACAAATAGTAAAAAGCCCAGTAGCAACTTTAAGCAACTTTAAGATACATCTGACGAAGAGAGCTGTGTTTCTAGAAGCTTATGCTAAAATAAAGTGTCTTAGTCTTAAAGGTGCTACTGGGCTTTTTACTATTTTGCAGCAACAGCCTAACATGGCTTACATTCCACAAATGACTTTGAAAACAGATATAAATGTATGGACTAACAGGCATGATGCATTTCAAATGCTGGGTTTCTTTCTTTTTCTTTTTTCTTTTCTGCCAGGTGGCAAGCAGTTTTCTGTATTGTGGCTGGCTCCATGTGAATAATTCTTGTGCAGATGAAGCAAAACTATGTTGGCCAGGGGACCTCATCAGTATTTAACTGATGTTATGGTCGACAGTAAATTTGAATAAACAGCCACTCCTCTAGAAAGCTATGAATGGTTTTATGACACGTCCAGATCAGTGTCTGGAGTGCAACATTTCTGGGACTGTGGTTTATCTCTCCCAGTCACTGAAGGCTTCCCTATAACAACAGTGAATTATAGTGAAGGTTTCATGGGCTGTTTTCAGAAGGCCTCTTGTCTGTTTGGACTGGGTTTCTTTGACAGGAAGTGTTACTCTTCACACACTTGTGGCCCTGCTTTAGACTTAGTCATGAACAACATTCATATAGTTTGAAAAGAATAAAGATCTAGAGTTAACCTGGCCACCTTCATTGCAGGGAGCAGCTTCCCCTGCCCTCGTGACTCCCTTTAGCTGTGGGGCTTCCGTGGCCAGTCTTCAGGGAAGGATGCCAGGGTCCTCTGGGAGCCGCCCTGAGCCTTTGGGGAGGGCGGGATATAAATCCAAAAATAAATAAGTAAAATAAAACCCTCAGAGGGTCTCCCTGTCATGCTGCCACTGAAAGACAGGAACACCCTTGCTGCCTTTGTAGGGGGCGGGCCCCGTGCTCGGCCCCCTCAGTTGTTGTTGGCCTTCACTGGTTGTTGGCCTTCACAGGTTGCTGGCTTAAGTTGGGACTGTGCCTCCACTTGTCGGGGTTATGGGCATCAGGAGGGGTCTGGGAGGGCACCCCTCCTGACCCCTTGGCTCAAATTTTCTTGCAGCAAAAGCATACAGGACCATCCTGTAAGAGATAAAAGGGTCAACATCTGAAAGCAAGAAAGCTAGTTTGTCAGAATCAGAGGGAAGCTGTGTGTTAGCTAAAATTTGATTATGGAATTTATTTCTGGGTCCCACTGGGCAGACTAAAACATAGCAGGCAAGATCTTCCACTGAGCCTCCATGCAAACAGACGTGGTATTCAAATGGAATGTTAAGGTATTGTCCCATAAGCAGCTCATTGGCACGGTCTGAAAATGTAGCGATGTAAGTGCCATTCTTATATTATATGATGTAATATAAACCAAGTAAGAAGCTCTAGAGTGGTCTTTTTTGATGGCTGAATACCATGGGGCATATTTCTGCTGGTTAATTAAAGCTTTATCAATTAGGATACCCTCTTTATATAACCATTCCTGCAGGTTCAAGTTATTCTCCAAAAAGATTGAAGTAAATCATTGGGGATAGTATATCTAGAGATAACATTAGTTAAGAAAATGGAATGGGCTTTGTCATTGTTTTGCAATAAATAGAAACTAGAGTTGCTGAAAGAACCTGTATTTATTAATTGGTTCTTCTTCCATGATTTTAGAATTATAAAATGGGCACGGGGCCTTATCAAAGGAAGGCTAAGCTCAGCCCGCATCAGAGCCACTGGTGTCCCTTTTGGTAGTGATAATGTGCATCTCATAAAGAGATTTTAAATTATTTCTAGTCTAGTGAGTATTTGTTCTTGCCAGCCCCATACTTCGATAAAGTATAGTAAATGGGAGATTACTTTACTAACAAAACGTTTTAAAGCCAGATTGATAAGAAAACCACCTCTGGTGTAATAAAATTTCATTATTGCTCCAATAGTCTTGAGAGCTGAGGTTTTCATTATAGCTATATGGGCATTCCAGTTCAAGGATTCGCTTTAAGTTATACCCAGGTATTTATAGGTTTTACGTTGCTTGATTGGGGTGCTTTATATCCTCAAGAGTAACTTTTTTTGGCCTTTTACGAAAGACCATCACTTTGGTTTTCATGTAATTTATTTTTAGCTTCTCTTCAGTACACTTAGGAAATACCAATATGGAATTCCTTGGTGGTCTCCCATACAAATGCTAACCAGGGCCAATGCTACTTAGATTCCAAGATCTGATGAGATCAAGGTAGCCTGAGCTATCCAGGTCAGGGCTCACTGATATTGGCATGTAGCAAAATCTGAGTGGCTAGATAGCATTATTTGAATCCTGATTGATTGGGATCAAGCAGCCAGCATGGTGTAGTGGTTAGGCTAGGATTTGGGTGTCCTACTTTCTCCAGGGTACCATGAAGGACTTTTTTTCTGGGAAAAAAGGTGCCAGAACTCTTAAGAGGGCAATGAATTTTTCAGTCTATATACTGAAAATGCATGCAGTTTTAACCATTTTAAAAAGAATTTTGTCAAAGAGGTTCCAGAACTCTGTTCCAGCATGTTCCCCCAGAGAAAAAGCCCTGGTGCCATGCAAGCTCACTGGGCAGCCTTTGGCAAGTGACTCTTTCTTAGCCTAACATACCTCACAGTGTTGTTATTGTTAGCAATCAGTGGAGGGGGCAATGATATTGCAAGCCGCTTTGGGACCACATTGGGGTGAAAAGTGGAGTTCAAATAAACACATCTGTGAAGAATCCCTAACAAAGAGGGAAAAGTGGCAAAGAAACAGATACACGGTATTTGCATCTTCAGGTATGAACATGGATGATATTCTCATAGGAGTGTGGGGAGGGAGTCGAAAATCATTTAGGGGTCCTAAAACATTTGCTTCAGACCTCAAATGGGTGAACATTTGACATGGTCCTATATTTTAGCATAGCTCCTTTGGAACAAGCTTGCTATATAACTTGCAGGCATGGCCTGAATTCCCCCCCCCCTTCCTGGTTTTAAAGAATGACAGCGAAAGCACCTTTATCTGACATTTAGGATGATTAAATTTTGAAAAATCACTTGGCATATTCAGTATGACTCCACAGGGTGCTCTTGCTTTATAAGGCAATGGATCATGTTAGCTTAACTTATATTTAAGATTTGCGGGCCTGATATTATTGTGTTAGGCAGTACTGCTGGAATGGAAACATAAAATTTCGCTGCTATGAGATCAAGTCGGTGCCTGCCCTGTGCTATAAATTAGGCCCATAAAATTTTAAAAAGCAATATTTGTTCCAGTCCAACTAGTATTATGACCCAGCAAACTATGCCTAAATATATAAAATAAAACTTTGACTGGGTCAAACCCTATGATACTTTTATAGGCTCACTGGGTGGATAGCCCTCAGTCATCATAAGATGGCAAGGATAATGGACGAATATAATGAAGAATCATTTTTTCAAAAAATGTGCATTGACGTTTGTCTCACATTTGGGCTATAAGGGTATAGAACAGTAGGTGTCCAAACATTCTTACTGCATTGCCATAAATAATGATGTCCTATCCACATATTAATAGCAACAGAGAGAGGCAAAACAATATTTGTAAACAAGGGACTCAGAAAACATTCCAGAATCTGTTCTGTGAATAAACATTGAGTGTAGGAACAGAATACTAGGCTTGGCTTAGTGAGACCTGCGGTCAAGTACCCTCTCTGACATGAAGCTTTCTGGTGACCTTGGGCCAGTCTGCTGCTGTTGGAAGAGGGAAAGGATATATACACATTCATAAATGAACACAGAAGCTTGAATAAAGTGCTGCCTTATAGTAAAGTGTAATTAGTCACACGGTTCTTCAGTTTGTGAACTTTGTGAAGCAAGGGAAACCCCCCTTTTTGATGCAAATTTTCAACATAAAGTTTCAGTGAAGTGTTTTTGTGTAGCAGTCATGGAAAGTCCACCAAACTAATGCAGTTTTACTCACCTGTAGGACAAGCTGTCTCTTTCTCTCTTGCCTAAATGTACTCTGTATACTTGCTCCTGCCTTGATGACTATATGTATTCATCTTGGTGAAAAGAATTGAACAGTGTGTTCCACTTACTCTTATGGTTGAAGCTTAGAAAACCATATCCTTAAGGAAATTAAAATGACCCTCATCCTCTCTTCAATCCAATTCATGGCTGCATTATTCTTTGGAGTATGCTTGCTATTACATGGTGAGCTTTCTCCCACAGATTTTGGTTGACAGGAGTTTCCTTCTTTGTCTTGTTTTATGTCAGGTGCTTTTGCTGCATATATGTACTCTATTATCTGTGGCACCAGAAATGACAAGATAAATGCTTGCCACCCAAATACAAAATACCAGGGGAACAATTTTGCATCCATATGAAGAGCAAACAACAGAAGTTTATATATGGCTTCTTCATATTTTTGATCTCTGCATTATGTCAGATCCTTGCATATTAAAATGCTTTATTATAGCAGCTATTCAGCATGTCAGTGCAATTCACAGCAGAACAACCCACTGTTCCATATAATCTCTGCCTGTGTGTGTGTGTGCATGTAGTAAGATTGTGTAGAAATGATGGTAACAGTATTAAAGCAAGTCCAAGAAACGATCCAAAAAATGGAAACCTGTATCCGTACTGCACTACAAAAATAGTTTAAATATTTAAAGTGACAGTGTAATAATCCAGAGTGTGAATATACACACAATCAGTATTTCACAAGGTAAGTACAAAAATAAGCAAATTGTTGAGATTTTAACTATGATCTCCAGAATGTTCTACCATTTCGATAATATCTTCTTCTGAACGAAGATGAAGAGCCTTATGAGAAATGTGCAGTAACAATATTACTTAAGAATCCTTGATAATTGTAACCACCAATAAATATATGTTAAAAATGGTAACAAATTAATTCATATCTTACATGCAACGTCTCTAGTCAATGTCTCAACTGGTACATATCAGTAAGTCTCATTGAAGTGTCTACAAACAATTGACAATATAACATCATTAACTATCAGTACATCCCTTCCCCCCCTGGTCATATTTTTAATTTCATTCCACCAACATACAACTTTAACTGTTTTATACATTTTATTGTGACTTGGCATATGGTGCCAACTTATGTGAGCCGCCCTGAGCCCGTCTGTGAGGAGGGCGGGATATAAATCCAATAAATAAATAAATAAACAATTCATATGAGTTAAAAAATAACTATACATAATATATCCTAGGAAATACGCTCACCATGACATCATTGTATAAGGTTCAAAATGATTCTTAGTAAGGCAAAAATGCTGTAAAGTGCCTTAACAGGTGTATAACATCACAAACTATTTGAACAGCAATTTCAACTAAGTGTACAGAAACTGCAAAGACTTACTATTCCTAACTGCATCTGGCTTAGAAGAGTTGCCAACTTCTGTAAATCATGCATAAAATTACAGAAAAAGAATACCAACCCACACATCTGATCTGAATCCCAGTTATTTATTTATTTATTTATTATTTCCCATTTATATCCCACCTTGCCAGGGAACAGAGAAGGGCAGCTCTGCAAAGAGTACAGAACCATAATCCTGCCTGGAAGTTTCAAGGCATGAATGAGCATGCCCATATCTAGAAAGGAGGGTGGACAACAAGCAATTTAGGGATGCATGGACTTTACACTGGGGTTCACCTATCCTCAATAAATGAATTATTATGTTGTCGAAGGCTTTCACGGCCGGAGTTCATTAGTTGCTGTAGATTTTCTGGGATGTGTGGCTGTGGTCTTGGCATTGTAGAACCTGAAGGTTAGCCAGTAAATGCGACTGGCATCCTCAGAGATATAAACAAAGAAAGATGGAGTACTCTCTGTGTGAGAAGAGTGAGAAGAAAATGGTAGGCAGTAAATTTATATCTACATCTGAACATAGCCCAACTCAAACAGGACACAGTATTTTGTTCCAAGACACTGAAAGGTTGGACCACACTTTCAATTACCGTGTCAGATTACACAGGGAAGCCACTGAAATTCACAAACATAAACATAATTTCAACAGGAAAGAAGAGAGTCTAAAAATAAATAAGACATTGGCTTCCTGTCCTGTCCTGAAAAACACAAAAGGCTTTACATCAGACAATAGCACTACAGATAAGATTAGAATTTCAACAACCTCCTCAGGAAACAAAAGAACCTCCTCAGGAAACCTCCTCCATTAGCATGTCCATAGCCTGGGGAATTCCTTCAAGACAATGACTCAGCCCTACCCACCTCCTGGAGTAGATATAAATTTACTGCCTACCATTTTCTTCTCATCTTGACACAGAGAGTACTCCATCTTTCTGTGTTTATACCTCTGAGAATGCCAGTCACAGTTACTGGCAAAACGCCAGGTTCTACAATGCCAAGACTATGGCCACACATCCCGAAAAATCTACAGCAACAAATAAATTATTAGTTCTTTCAGGATTTGGGTTAAAAATGCTATGTTTTTGCTGTCTAAATTATTTAAGCAAACAAGAATGGATGTTTCAACAACATTCTCATAACTCAAATTCACCTTTTGAAACTTTTAATTCCTGTTTTATGCCTAATGATTTTAACTTTTAGGGTCTCCAACTGCTTGTAATGTATACAGGAATATAGTTTTGCAATAGCAAAGTTTGCAGATTATGGCCTACTTTTCTTTCAACCCAGTATTTCCAAACTGTTTAATTGCTACTTCTTTAAGCATCATTTAGTAAACACTGGCCAATCATTCTGTATCATCAGCATCACAAGATAATGATCAGTCAGTAGAGGTCAAATTAAAAAAAGAACTACCCTACTTAATTTCCAATGGGTGAACAATAGGCATCAATACTGACAGCTATTTTTCAGTTGAAGTTTGGTTATGTCAGATATGTTCAGCAGCTGCAATTTCATCTCTGAGCTTAAAAAGCAGTCACAGTCTCACTGATGGATTGAACAATTGAGGTCTGGTGCGAACCTGTGGATGTACAAAATTCTTTCTCGTCTTTAAGCAATACGTAGATGAAAAGTTTCTACAATGGCAAACTGCTTCTGCAGCAATAAAGCTGGGTTCAGGAAACAGGGATTCTTTAATGGGCAGTCGAAGTGACATCTAAAAGAGGTAAATCACCACTTTCCAAAACATCACCATTGCCAGCAAGAATAATTTTTTTTTTCTGGATGAATTTCACCTAGGGATGCATGAACACCCACCAGTTCAGTTTCCATCCTGTTGGCCTGATGTAAAAACAAATTGGTATTTTTGATAGACTGTTCAACCCATTCATGGCTGTACAGTAGATAGATGAAGATAGATAGTCATGTTAGTCTGTCTGTAGCAGTCGAAAAGTGTCCAGTGGCACCTTAGAGACTAAAAAAATTGTGGTAGTGTATAAGCTATCGTGAGTCACTGCTCACTTCTTCAGATACAGTTAGACTGTGAGTCCATCTATTCTATATATTGGAAAGCTGAGTGATTTTTAGTTGCCAAATGACATAAATAGGCAAATGACAATAGCAGATGTGATTGGATTAGGTGTGATATGCAGAGAGGTAGTAGGCATGGAGAAATCAGCATTGGTAATGAGACAGGAAACTTAGGTCTCGATTCGATCCAGGTGGATGCATTTTCTTGAGCTTCATTATCAATCAGCAGTCTCTCTATGGCTGTACAGTAGGTTGCTTCATTATATTGCTTCCTAACTGAGCGACACAGTGCATCAGACTTTTCATGTTTGCATGTTCTCACACAGCCCTATTGAGTTCTACTTTCCCTTTATTGTTGTGCCACTGCTCCATTCAGCAGATTTTTTTTAATAACAGAAATTTCTATCTATCACTGATTAGTAAGAGGTAAACTTGATCACCTACTAGTTCAGATCTTATCTTGCTTGGCTGTTGCGGTAAGGGAGCCAACACTTCAATAAGCTGTTAAGATAAAAGCAAATGAATTTGTATGTGTCTGTTTGCATGATTATACTACTTTCATTCAGCTGTCTATCCTAGATAGATTCTTTGGTTGATAAAAGACACTTCATTGCAAGAAAAAAAATCCATTTGAGAATTTTTAGTTGCAACTTACTACTACAGAGGTATTTGCTTACCTTCTTTGTCTGCCCGTAAACCTATTTAATCTCAAAATCAGTTCTTATGATCACTTCATTAATAGGAACAGAAAGGAATGCAGACAAAGGGAGGAACCCACTGTTGAAATTGACCAGACTTTTTCTGAAACTGACAAGCAGCTGCAAAGCCCCATTTTCCATATTGCCAAGCACTAGGGGATTCTCTGCTGTGTTATCAGTGACTGTGAAAAACGGTAAAGAGTCACACAAACTCATAATATGGGGAACATGTTGAGTGTAAAGAATGCACGGTAGAACCCACTGACACTGGCATTTCAAGCTGTGATCATTGGCAATGTGTGTGCACATGTATCTATGCAAAGTCAACCAAAACTCCACCATGCCTTGCACAGGGCTTCAATTTTTTATGGGGGAGGAGTTGTCTGGCAGAAGCTATGGAGAGCTATTTTAAAATTGAAATTAGATTCCATTTTTATTTTAACATTTTGGCATACATTTGCAATGGCAGTGGTACAGACTGGCTCAGGAACCATTGTATCAGATTTATTTTCAAGCTGGTTGAAGATGCTCTTTTCAGACCCATAGCCATGCACAGGATAGGCTTGAGTATAATCCCTGAGAAGCTGTTGAGTTGATTGTCCTGGTTCTCCTGATTGAGGTGCTCCTTGGCCCCCTCCATGTTGTTGGCCAAAGCAGGAATGGCCAAAGCAGAAGAAACCCCCAGTTCTTGGGGAGAGTCTATGGGATCTGCCACAGTGGGCACCTCAGTGCTGCCAGGTGGTGGAAGCTTGGCTTGGATCACCCGTACCAGGAAGCAGCACCTCCCAACCTGCAGGGTCTACTGATACAAGGCAATGGAGTCGCCCTCCATCTCTTCCCTCTGCAGCCTGCCCAAGCCAGGCAGTGGCACCTTGGTCTGGAAATTGTAGTCCCAGCACCTCTAGCCATCTATGCAGATTTCCAACAACTTGCTTTTCAGCTCCCAGTTGAGCTCATCATGATCCACGGGTCTGCAAGCATGCAGGAGAGGGCAGCCCAGCCAGGAGATATTTCTTTTTTTTTTTTAACAGCGATCTGAGATGCCAAAGTCTCATATTGCTAGATTCATGTCACTTGTAAAAAGTGATTAAATGCAAAACAATAAGGCACACCTATGAATGGCAGAAGATACAGAGTAGGAGGAATGACCTAGATGTGGACATGGGAGTGACCTATGCACATCCCTAGTTCTTGGCTGTGGTCAGCCTTCATTATACCAAACCAGAGTTTAATCAAAACATGATTTATAAACTGTGGTTCATCATAACATCTTAATTCAGGCACTACTTTTCCATCTACGTAGTCAGAGATTTTCCTAAACCACTGCACATATTCCCATAATTTTCACAACAACTCTATAAACAAGGATAGTGCCATACCCAAATAGAGGGTAGATAAAGCTGATAGTCATTTACTTAAGCTACCAGGTGAGGCAATGGTTGAGATGAGAGTGGAACGGGGCATTTCCCAGGTCACAATCCTATTACATGATGCTACCTCACCAATTAAGATCTTCATTTTGAGCCATGCTTTCTGTCTCCCCCCCCCCAGCAACTAACAAGAGCACTCCCTCCATGGTGTTATCTTGTCTTTGCAGTTATCCTCCCACTTGAGGCCTGCCTGGTGCCCAGCCTGTTGGCATTAGACAGCATGCTAAAATAATCCTGTTTACCTAGTTTTTCATTGAAATGTTATTCCATTTCTTAGTTTGTTATTTTTACGAACTTAGCCTGTATTCCCCACCTGTCTGATATTGTTCTGACCATATTTTATATGCCTAGGATTGTTCTATGCAGTCCAGGTTTTATTTGCTGTTAGGTTTATGATGTAGACTGGTATGGTTTTTATTACTGGGGGATTAGTTCTATTGATTTTTCTTGTCTTGAATTTTATTTTTCATTATTATTTTTTTCTTTTTAGCCATCTCAACCAAGTCTCTGGGGATGCAGCATATAAATGTGCTAAATAAATAAATACATAAACCCACTTTTACACCACATATATTCTAAAATGACTTCTGCAGGTGAAAGTTGTTTGTCATCGATTCTCTTATCTTTCAGGAGCCTTTTGTTCAGTCAATCATACTATCTGGTCTGTTGTTTTTATGTTGTAAAATTCTGGGGAAAAGTAAACTGTTTTGTGTATTAGTAAATAGAGATTCAGGATATAAATCTCCTAAATGAATAAATCTTATAAGATTATTTTGAATATCTAGTAGGTACAAATGGGAACCTGCAAGGACTTGCAAGGGGGGGATCTCAATTCCCACTCCTCCACTATTCCCTCTTTCCCTTCCCTTCCATAAATCCCCCATAGACTTTCCCCCTTTCCTGGTTCTGCTGCTGGTCTTGCAAACATGCCCCCTCCCCACACACCAATTTCTACATCAGAGATTCTCTGAGAGAATCTGCTGGGCTTGTTGTATGCCTGTCTTGCTTTCCCCCCACCATTGGAAACAATGGAGAATAGGGCACCAAAGTGGGTGCCCATAGAATTGGACCCCTGGCTCAATCTTTTTTGAAACTTGTGGGTTTGTTTGGGGAGAGGCTCCAGCAGCAATGCAGCAAATTTGGTGCCTCTACCTCAAACCCCCCCCCCCCCCCCCCCCCTGTTTCACTTAGGTA
>NW_015173778.1:66624-83527 GCF_001447785.1 Gekko japonicus
ATCTGTGGACTTCTAGGCTGCTCTTTTGGGAAATTGGGATGTGCTCATGGCTTAATCAATTACACAGAATGAGGAAGGGTGTGCTACAGTCTGGACTTTAGCTGATGTAGCATATATCCTTGATATGCTGAAAAATAAGGATGCCACAAATTTTATGGTGAATTTACTAATTTATAAAAGTATTTATACCCTGCCTTTTCTTGTGGTTCCAGGTGGCTTACAATAATACTTCTAAATGTGCTCAGCAGTAGAATTTACCTGGTTTTGTGCTGCAATCAGGTAAGTCAAACTCTAGGTTTTTAATTTTTTTTATTTCACCAATTTTATGACCTTTCCAGTTTTATAAGGGCCACCAAGGTGGCTAGCAAGAATACATAATAAAATCACATCTTAAAAACAACAAACATATAATTAAAACAATTAATACCAGGGCTAAAATCCACACAGAAATAAAATAAAATAAAAAACAGCAATTAAAACATTGGGTAGGAGGGGGGGGATCACTGAGGGACCACCAAATTAAACAAAACAGTCTTTACCCACACTGGTGGAAGACAGCAACAGAAGGGGACAGACAGATCAGAAGCCATCACCATTTTTTATGGAATATGGAAAGGTAAACAGTAGGATTTTAACAAAACACACACTATCATTTTCACCATCAATTTATATGGTAGTGTTAACTGTGTGTTTTGGCTGCTGAGTCAAATGGTAAGTAGCCATGACTCATGGGGGATCCATTGGGCTCTCAAGGACTCAGGAAGGCCCATTGGGCAGTGTGGTAACTAATGTGTGAAAGCCCATCATGCTGTATTGTGATGGGAAGGAGCACAACAACCTTTTGAACAGTCATTCAAGATTTGAGAGCAGTTCAACCGATCATTGAAAGATTTGAGAGCAGTTCAACCAATCATTGAAAGATTTGAGAGAAGTTCAACTGATCATTGAAAAATCAGCTGCCCAGTTGTGACCACTGATCAGGACATGATCCAAAACCAATTGGTGTTTGACCATCCCTACTAAAAAGGTCCTTAGTCTCTCACCTCAGTCCCTTTTCCTGAACCCTGAAAGAGCAACTAGGAAGATGAATGTTTCGTGGTTGCAAATTCAGTAATAAATGTATTAAGAGGAAGGGCTTCAACAACACATTAAAAGGAAATACAGATTTACATGCTATTGTATTGTAGTATTGGAGGATCTTGCAGGTTCCAAAACTTCATGAATAGTCCTACTATCACAATGGACAGTGTATTTTGCCAGTGAAATCCACTTGTAGTTGACAACTTGACATGGGAAAAGAGATACTTTTATACTCTGGGAAAGGAAGGATTGAGGGGGCAATGGTTTGTCCAGTCTGATTATCAGAGGAGGATAGTGATTTTCTGCCTCAATTTAGAATAGCCTGATTGGTGACAAATTTCCCATAATCAGAATATCAGGGACTGTCTTGAGATAGTCCACAAGAGCTGTAGAGCCCCAAACATTTTGGGACTGTTAAATTTGTGGCATTAATGCATCTTATAGGGCAACCATGTGGGACATTACCTCAAGAAAAATATGAACAATAATATCTATCACCCAAGAACTTGACATTGGGCTATTGTGACCTAAATATGACATTCCAGCTCTCTTGAGGCTTAATTGAAGTTTAACAAAATGCTGTAGATGGCAAAGCCTCAGTGTTTTACAATGACTGTTGTCATTTGGAATAAACATATGTGAAGTATCAAGAAGTCATTTTAATCAGCAGTAATTAGATAGGGTAACATATACCCATTTGTCGCTTATATTTTGATGAAATACACTTATGGCTATAAACTGTCATAAAAACAAAAAGGCCCTTTTCCAAACAAACTGGTCGAGTTTACTTTAATTAAATCAGACTATTCTCTTGCCTCTCCAAATCAACATAGAGCCACACTTGGTAATTACATATTTTCCTGCTTTTAATGATAAAGCCTGATACTCTCTAAATATAAAAAAATATTATTTAAAAAACAAAACACAACAAAACTAGATCCATTTTAAGGGATTGACATATCATGACAGTCCCCATAGAAAAAAAATATCTTGACAATGTGTGAACTATTAAGATGCCATGCCACTGCAGGAACAGTTTGTATGCTGGCTGAAAATGAAGATTGCAACTGACTTGGGAGCAATCCCCGCGATCAGTACCGCCCACACCAACACAGTATTAGATGAACTCAGTTTTGGAATGGTATGGGATTTTAACGTGGGAAAGTGGCTTATGCCACAAATGAACCTAAGTATTTTTTTTTGTTTATAGAAAAAAGCAGCATTGAATGTAGCATGTAGAAAACCTGGCAATAACAATATGACAAAGGAACAGCAATAAGTAATGAAATTGTTGTGTTTCCTGGGAAGAACTAATAAAGGTCAACAACCATATCCTGTGTCCTGGGGAGAGGGTGATCCCACAGACTGAAGAAAAGTAGTCTTTAAGCAAAGACTTCCCAAGCAGTTCAACAATGTTTAAACACTTTTCAGATCAAACTGATGTCTCTTAGTTGAGAAATAAAATGCCTCAGGTTTTTGTTTTTTTAATCAACCAACAAATCTTGAGAAAAACAAAACTAACAGTCCAGTCACTACATAGGGTTCCCAAGTTGGATCGGTGCTGGAGCGGGGGACTCCAGTGCTGCTCCAGGAGTGTGCACGCGTGCCGCAACCCCATCACCTGGAAGCGAAGTGACCACGCCGGGCATGCTCGGGCGGGGCCACAACCATCCAAGGGAGTTTTCCCTCAGATGGGCGTGGCCCCGCCCCCAGTGTGCCCGGTGTGGTCGTGTCACTTCCAGGTGACGTGCATGTTGCGTGCTTTGGGGGTGGGGTTCCCCCCAGGGCCCGATCCGGCAGCAGCGGGGCACGGGCCTCTGGGGTGGGGGTTTCCCCGCCCCCCGGGGGGACTTGGCAAACCTATCACTACATCACATTCTGTCATGGGAAGGGTATTATTTGCATAACTTTATGTGTAACTGGGAGTAAGGCCCATTGTGGGAAGAAATACAATGAGCTCTAGAAGGAAGCTCCAGATGAGTATCCCAGCTGTGGCTGGTGGGGGGGGAGAAGGCATGGGAAAATAGAGGGAGGCAAGCCATGTTTCTTTCCTTCTGCTTAGCTATAACACCAGGCTGTCTCAAGTCATTTTGTGCCCCAAGTGGGTAGTATGGGAGGACAGCCTCATGGTAACAGGTATGGCTCCCTCCACCCCTTACTTATGTTGATTTGGAGTTATGCAGTGGAAGCTAAGGTAGAAAAGTACCTCCTCCTATGCCATGTCTTCAGGGTTCCAAGGGTCTGGAAAGCAGTTTCGTAGCCAACAATATGGTTGTCAACTCTGGGGTGGGAAATACCTGTAGATTTGAGGGGTAGAGCCTGGGGAAGGCAGGGTTTGGGTGTGGAGGGACTTCATCAGGGTATGAGGCCACACAGTCCACTGCCCAAAGCAGCCATTGTCTCCAGGAGAACTGACTGCTTTGGGCAGTCAGTTTTAATAGCTGGAGATCTCCAGGTGCCACCTGGAGGTTTGCTTATTTGGGGCTATGCCATGGCAGCTAAGGTAGAAAAGCACCTCCTCCTATGACATGTTTTCTGAATTCCAAGGGTCTGGAAAGTGGTTCCATAGCTAATTACATGGTTTCCAACTGATCTTGGTCATATGGAAATCAGTTGTAATAGCTGGGAAATTTTCTGTAGGGGAAATGATGTGCTCTGGCTGGGGAACATGGTGATTTCTATGAGATCTCCAGGCCCCACAGGGAGACTGGCAACTCCAGTGACCATTTAAGGGAAGATTGGGATGTATATTTTACCTCAGGACACATTCAGTGACTCCCAACAGCAACAGCAAACTGTTTAGAATGTTAGAAGCAAAGGCCAATCAGGCCACACATGCAAATTACCTCTGTGTTCCAACTGGCTATGGGGGGAGAGGAACAGCAAACTGTTTAGAATGTTGGAGGTGGGACTAAGGCAACACAGCCAGTGGATAGGGACAGCTTCTGAGTGACATATCAGGGAGCCTACTGATTTGGGAGCATGTGGTATGTTCAGCAACTTGCCACCACCAAAAGACAATTATTATATAGAGAAATTTTTGGCATTATGGTAGAAATAACTTTTACAAATGGTTCATGTGAACCAGAGACATTTATACTGGAATACTCAAGCATTTATCATTCATTGCATAAGAACATGTGACCAGCATAAAGATAATAGGCTGGATCCAGACAAAATTTTCTGTTGATGGGAAGGGGTCAATTTCTACTCATTCCCTGCCCCCACTGCAGACTCCCCATGCTGTTCCTGAGAGTCCCCTTTTTCTCTAGGAACAGCATTTCAAAGGAATCAGTGGGCTCAAGCAGGAGGAGGAGGCAGATAATATCAGCTGTATTAGCAGAACTGTGTTACATTAGTGGAAAATTTATTTGGATCCAACTCCGTGAAGCTACTTTTCAACAGTTAAGGTTTTACAATGATGGGGAAAACTTCTACAAATGAACATATTTCCTCCATTCCATTCCTTGATAGTTCTGTGGTTTCAATGTGTGTTCCACTTGCATTCCTAATGGCAGTTTGGGCACTGAATGAGGAAGGAGGCAGAATATAACAACAGAAGCACCACAAGCATTTAATTTGAATTAAACAGGCCACAGCTTTATTGATTACAGCATTCAAAGCATTTTGGGCAGGATCCAAGCAACCTGACTGTCAGCTGAAGCCCATCCCAGCCTGCATGCTAGGGAAAACCAGGAGTGACAAGAATAGTTCCATAAAGTGGAACTGGAGCCGGGCAACCACCCCTGAGCTGGCCATGCTGCTAAATGACTCAACCCCCAAGACCCCATAAGGGGGTCGTCTACCAGGGGAGGTGGGCACACAGGTGCAGCCTCCCCACAAAATGGATCTGGCCCAATGCCTAAAACTGCCAAAAGAACTGGGCATAAGCCCTGCTCCTAGCACTGCAACTAAGAAAGGAGGGAGTCCTGAACACCGTGAAGCCAACGGTCCTGACCCCAGCAGAACAAATGCACCACATTGGCCCTGTACAGAGCAGACAACCTAAAAGAAATGTCCTGGTGGCAAATTACTGAACCACCAACTTGACTCCACAAATCGAACTGTGGCCTTGCAACCTTTTCTCTTTGCTGAGTCCAGCTTGTCAGAGGGAACATCACCTCCTCCAATTCCTTCTTTCCAGCAGCTCCAACCAAAATAATTCCACTCAAGGAAGCCAATAATGCAAGGCCTGCAATCCACCAGTATGGCCAATGTGAGGTCGATACTTTTATGACTGGGTAGGTCATTCTCTCCCAACGCATCTGGAGGTCTACTGGAGGCAACGGCATATAGAACCATAGGCATGGAGATGCCACAGCACATGCCCCTTCGTTCCATCCAAACAGTCTGCAGACAGTCATCCAGACCCAATGGAGTCCCCCATTCCAAAGAGGAATCATAGCAGTCAGCACAGTGCACAATACTGTGCCCAGTGATCCAAATTGTCCTGATAAGGCCTGAAGAAACTAAAAATTAGAGGAATTAGTAGAAAGACTAACATTATGGCAGGCATAGGCACAGTAAGCCTAGGACCTCCAATGGTCCACTGAGCAAACAGCATCAGAGGACAGTCCACACTCAGTAGCCAAGGTGGCAGCCCCAATCCAAAAGGAATGTGTGCCAAAATCCCCAGGACAAAGACCAATGGAAGCAACCCCGGCCCCGAGTATGCTAATGAATTGAAAGCAGGTAAGAAAAGAGCTATCATTGTGCCAGAAAAGAGGACCTTGTTCCAAAGGGTATATGGCTAGATATTCCCTCAGTGAGGTACATGGAGCAAAGCTCACCAACTCCAGCAGATCTAAGCAGAAGGTGGGACCCGTGCCCCATGGATTTAAGAAGAGCATGCAGGGTAGAACCTTGAATCTGAATGTCACTTAAACACAAAACCTGCCCAGAGTGGTCATGCCTCAATCCAGGAACATGGTCACTGCAAAAAAAAAAAAAAAGGCTCCCAAGAATGCCAGTGTAAAGGAAACACAAAACAGGCTAACCTCAAATTCAAACCAACAGATGGTTGGGAGCTGCCTTAAAAGCACAGCCAAGATACCAAAGGTTATTGGAAGCCAGGCGTCTGGTTCATGAGGAGTGAGCTTCCTCCACCCTTCAATTGCCCTATGGGCTGTGAAAGAGCAGCAGGGATCTGGGTAACCCTGGGCCTTGCTAAACAAAGTTATGACAGCCAAGTAAACAGCCACAGTCCTGGGTGCAAGGCTGCGCTCCCTCAAGAAAGCTAGATACTGAAGAACCAGAGTTTCCAAAACTGGCCAGGTACATCCCCAACTAGAAGCGGTGAAATCGAAGAAGGCCCCCACTGCCTGAGAATATGAGAGTCATATGGAAAGAGCAACAGAATTAGATACTCCCTGCATGATCAATCTGTGCCAAGGGCCCACAGTTCCTCCAGGAAGGGGTCATAAGAACATAAGATGGCCCATCCAGTCCAACACTCTGCCACACAGTGGCCAAAAATACCAGGTGCCATCAGGAGGTCCAGCAGTGGGGCCAGGACACTAGAAGCCCTCTCACTGTTGCCCCCACCAAGCACCAAGAATACAGAACATCACTTGCCCCAGAGTTCCTATCTATAACTTGTGGATAATAGCCAGTGATGGACCTCTGCTCCATATGTTTATCCAGTTCCCTCTTGAAGCCATCCATGCTTGTAGCTGCCGCCACTTCCCGTGGCAGTGAATTTGATGTGTTAATCACTCTTTGGTTGAAGAAGAACTTTCTTTTAAGTATTCTAACCCAATTGCTCAGCAATTTCATTGAGTGCCCATTAGTTCTTGTATTGTGAGAAAGGGAGAAAAGTACTTCTTTCTCTACCTGCTCTATCCCATGCATAATCTTATAAATCTCAGTCATGTCACCCCTCAGCTATCGTTTCTCCAAGCTAAAGAGCCTCAAGCGCTTTAATTTTTCTTCATAGGGAAAGTGTTTCAACCTCTTTATCATTCTAGTTGACCTTTTCTGCACTTTTTCCAATGCTATAATATCCAGGTGGGTCCAGGTGGTGGTTTGCATCTGGAGCCAATGTTCAAAACCTCTCCTCCTGAAACCAAGACAAGGTGTCCATTATGCCATTATCATTACCTGTAATATACTTTGCAGAAAAAAAGAAGTTACTTGACAAGCACAGGAGGACAAATTTATGCACCAGATGCATAATTTGATCAGAGTGTGAGGACTGGCAACTGATGGCATGAACAACAGCCTGGTTATCACACCAAAAGCAGACCTTCCTAACCTTGAATGCATTGTCTCAGATGGTTACTGGTAGTGAAATATTCGGACAGCGCTGGCTCTTCGGCTTTGAAACGGAGATGAGCACCGCAACCCTAGAGTCGGATTCGACTGGCTTTCGAGCAAGGGAACCTTTACCTTTAAGACCCCTAAGGATGTCTTGACCCTGCCCAACTGGCAGGACAACACGTAACACACCAAGGGCTGTTGAAAAATATGCCAAACCCAATGCTGCCAGACACATCTGAATGAATCTGCAAGGATGGTCCCAAGTCAAAGGGAGTTTGCCAGATAGATACACCATTAAAAGAAGAAAGGAAAGTAAACCAAACTGACAAGTCTGCCTTCATGCCCTTAGTGATCCTTATGGGATGATGTAGAGAATGCACATTGGAGGTAGCCCTAGCCAGATGGGCGCAAAAAGCCTGTGCTGGGGAAACCACCCTGCAAGAAAAACTGAGTTGGACCCAAAGGGCTTGAATTTCCTGAGTGTATACTTTTGCCAAGCCATGGCCAGTGTGATAAGGGCCTTCAGGGCAGCCAATTTATCCTCAGGAAGATGGGAGGAGCCTTGCACAGAATCAGACAAGATCCCCAGGTAGACCAGGTGTGTGCACAGGCCTTCCATCTTATCCCATGCCAAAGGGACCCCAAGCTCCTCAGCCAAGGCCTGAAAAGAAGCCAAGTGCTTTGCACAAGAAGGGCTGCTTGCTGGCCCTGTAAACAAGAAATCGTCCATAAAGTGAGTGACAAAGGGGGAATGAGTGCAATCTTTTACTGCCCATTCCAAACAAGTGCTGAAAGCTTTGAAGGCTGCACAAGCAACTGAGCAACCCATGGGCATTGCCTTGTCTATGTACCAGGACCCATTAAGCTTAAACCCCAACAAACAGTGATCACTAGGGTGGGCAGGTAAAAGCTGAAAGGCAGACCATTTTGCCATTATAGCAGCAGGGCTGCAAGCCTGAATTAAGTTGACGGCATGATCAAATGACACATAATATATGGAGCAGCGTTCCTGGGGGATGGCCTCATTACAACCCTTTTGGATAGGAGAGGTGGTGGATCGAGTGATATGGTGGACTAAGCGATACTCCCCTGTGGCTTTCTTTGGGGTCACCCCCAGGGGAGAAGCCCTCAAATTTGGTAAAGGAGGAGAACTGCAAGGAACAGCCACCTGGCCAGCCACATATTCTTTGGCCACCTTAGTGGCTACAGTATCTGGAAAAGCACAGGCTGATTTTAAATTATGCAAATCAAAGGGCAGGCGAGGACCTGTATAGGGAATGTGGAAACCTTGTGTGAAGCCCTCCCACAGGAAGGATGACACAGAATGGTTCAGATACCCCTCAAGAAGCAAGCAGTAAGAGAAGGATGATCACCCGGCTGCTGAACTTTAAATAATCCAAGGAACAGGGCTGGGCAACACAAACACTTGCCCAAGTCCGCCCCTAGCCAGCCCAAGGGGAGGAACCAGCAGGAACACCAGCAATTGGTCAGCAGCCTAGGAAGCTACTGTATGCACCCTGGAGGTTCTGAAATTGCTGCAGAGCAGCTGGAACCTACCACAGGGGTACACATGGCTTCCCCCTCGTCAGGAACCCATGCTGTGTGGATACAAAGGCAGCCACCATTATGTCAGTGGCCATGGCTTCTCTCTGAATTCTGGTTTAGTGAGTAACATTTCTGAAATTAATTTGAGAATTAGAGCATGCACAGTGCAATGCAGATTCATCACCTTGAACATACTTTTTATTTATTTTTAAATTTATATCCCACCCTCCCCGAAGGCTCAGGGCGGCTCACAAGAGGCATAAATGCCAAAGTTAAAAACAATAAAACAACACAAAACAGTATAAAACACAATAAATACAATTCATTAAAATCCTTCCACGGTGCTCCAAGGATATTTAACTATAGATTCAAGATGGGGTTCCAAGATAACCCCATGTGCACCAGTAAAATACCACACACAAAAAATCTAGACACAAAGGTATATACCATTGTATCAAAAATTTATATAGATTTATCAATGCTCACAAATGTACATTCATATTGATGAAACAACTCACAGAAAAACTGAAAGGAATCATAGGGCATTTTTACATGGTACAAAGTTTTCATTGTTGTTGAATTATGGCACACAAGGACTTCAAAGCAGATGTTCAATGGGAATTTTGGGTTTCCCAGGCTCACATGTGGTTGGGGCACATAGACAGAAGTAGCTGCAGTCTTCCCTCCACGCTGTTTTCTCCTCCTCAGAGTACCCCATGGAGTCATCATTTGTTCAGTTTGCAAAATCATGTTACTTAAGGAGATGCATATAACTTTGGAAAGGAGCCAATAGGGGCCTCTTGGAGTATTTTAAAGAAATGAAATGTGAAGAAAGAAGGCTGCAGCCACTTCTATCCACATGCCCTGGTCATGAGGAGAAAAGGGCACAAGTGAGTTTGGGAGGTACAAAGCCACCATCAAATGTTTGCTTCAAAGTGTTTGTGTTGCCACTCAACGTGAGGACTTTGTAATGTGTAAAGAGACTGAATGGTCACATGATTTCCCCCCCAGTGTTGACGCTATGTGCAAATGCACACAGAGGAAGGAGAAATCATAATAACTGAAGACACTGAAAGCTGTGCAAATTGCACATACTGAGCATTATGCACAGACAGGGGTGGGTGGGGGCAGAACATTAGAAAATTCCTAATGTACTGGCTATGCTTTGGCATCAAGATCACCTGATTTCAAGACAACTCCAAAATCTGTGGAGAAGTTTGAATGAGGAGAATTTCAGAAGCAGTCCAAGTGCTGACAGGCCAGGTTTATTCTCTATGAATCTTGTTCATTAGGTTTTTGCCTTCTTTTTTCACTTACCCTTTTAAGATTATGTTTTAGGAATGCATATTTGACAACATTCTTTTTGATAATACTACTGAGATTTGTTTTCACATTACTACCAGGCTGTTACCATGGAGTGTTAACATGTTCAGTAATATTGTTGACTCCAAAATATCGGAATTCATATTTTTACCTCCTTTCTAACTAAAAGGTTTCTTTTATTTGTGGTGTTACTTCTCACTTCCTTCTGTGCTGTGAAAACATGATTAGAATTTGCTAGCTTGAAATGCATTTCACCGCTGACTACACTAAAGCCCTCTCTATTTAACAAGACTATTAAATTGCATGAAGGTGTAATTCTAGAAAAATATGACATTGCTCTTGGAAATATTTATCTTACTTCTGAGTGACAGGAAATTCTAGAATGGTAGCACTTTCCCCCTGCAAAGCATTAGCTACTAAGTTTATCTACACTATATCATGTAATGCATACCCATCTGGGCTACTTAATTTGGCTAGCGCATGCCCATTCTTTTGGATTATGCTTAGAGATGCTGACAAAGTTTGTACTCCTTTGGCCTGGAGTATGAACTTCATTGGTTTGGCACGGTTGTCTTCAGAGTGGAATGAGCTTTCCAGCTGCCTGTTCTTTGTATCTTGAATAGTAAATTGGAGCCACAAAAGAATGCTCCCTCCCATCTGCTCTTCTTCTAGGTAAAGGTTTCCCTTGATTGAAAGGCAGTCGAATCCGACTCTAGGGATGCGGTGCTCATCTTAAAGTGCTCAAAGAGCCAGCGCTGTCCAAAGATGTTTCCATGGTCATGTGGCCGATATGACTAGACACCGAGGCGTGCGGAACGTGTTACCTTCCCACTGAAGCAGTACCTATTTATCTACTTGCAATTTCTTGCTTTCAAACTGCTAGGTTGGCAGGAGCTGGGACCCGAGATGGGAGCTCACTCTGTAAGTGGCACTCGGGTCTCGAACTGCTGAACTACCAACCTTCCAGTCTGTAGTTCAGCATCTTAACCACTTGAGCCACCGCAGCTCTTCTTCTACTCCACCCCAATTTATTTCTGTGTTGATGAGGGGTGATGCAGTGGCAGAAGGTATTTACTTGTGTACTGTACTCAGTAGGAACCTATAGCACTGATGAGATGTACCTCTAGCTAGGAGTTAAATGATCTGGTATAGGAAAGCTAACTAGATGCCTAGAGTTTCTTAAGAGCATTCCTATATCTGAATCAGGTTTGACCAGAGAACACCAGGTTATGAGAATATCTGAAGAAGCGTTGCTGCAGGAACTTGCACTGTTAGACGTTTTTCTGTTGGGGACTGAGAAAATGGCCTTCTCAGCCACTGTCCTTAACGTGTGAAACTTCGTCCTCCAGAAGGTATGGATGGTGTCATAGTTACAAATCTTCCAGTGGGAACTGAAGACATACCTCAAGGAATTTTGATTACTCCTAAGGGTTTAACTGAAGTTGCTAGTTCTAATGATTTGTTGTACAGTTCTATTGCATTTTATGTTTTAATTTTCAATCTTCCCTGGGTATTTTGAAACAGAAAAGCAATAGACAGAAATCTTCTTTAAAAGTAAATATTTGGCAAGGTTCAAGTGCAGAACATGTAGTCGCAGACTGCACTCGTGGATCTTATGATAACAGAATCATGTAGTTGAACAGTAATCTGTTTTACCATTTGAGCCATTTCTTGTTTCCGGTGATATCCAACCAATTATACCAGCTTTCATAATAGATTAGTTGAATAATAGAATTAATTCTGTGATTGTACTCGCTTAGACTAATAATCTGCAAATTACAACAATTACTGTATGTTAAAAGTATGGAATTTGGAAGGTAAGATTTTGGTTTTTGCTTAGCCTGTTTGAAAAAGATGGATGGGGGGTGCTTTAAAAGCAACATTTATCATAGGGGTGGGGCTTTTGACACTTCTGAAATCTGATCCTGGGTAAACATGTTGCTCACTAGATAATTCAAAATGTTAATGTGCCCCAGAATAATTATGGAGCCAAATCACCGGAACTGGTTTATCATGATATTCAGTTTTTCAAAATCCTATGTCATCTCATTTAGTCAGCATAATAGTGTCTCTTGTTTGGCTGCGGTGAGTTTTAGAGTAATTATAAAAGGATAAACCTTTATTGGTAATCTATACCTTTCAGAGAGTCATGTTGATTTTAACTGAACAGCAATGCCAAGAAAGATATTAGTTTCACTGAACCAAACATTTGCAATTAAATCAGAGGATTGAGAACAGATTAAGCACTAATGAGATGAACAGTATGGATTGCAAAAAATCTACATTTTATTCTATTATCTTCAAAAATCCTTATAATTAGATAAAACAATGTTGGGAATTTCTAATGCTTATTAATTGCTGTACACAAAGCATAATTTTGTCTGAGGGCATTTCCACCTGTAGTTGAAATGAAAATCACTTTAGAAAAGCTGTTGAGCATTGCTTGTAATTGGCTGCAATATGATACTTTTCAAGCTAGCATTGTACTGGGCCTGTTCACATCTGAGTTCCATAGCCCTGAATCTGATGAGTGGTCGCTTCAGAATTTTTTAAAAATATACCCTGCTTTTCTCCCAAATAAGGAACCAGAGTGGCTTTCAAGTTGTTCTTCCCTCCTTCACTGAATCCTCACAACAACCATCTGCAGGTAGTTTAGGCTGAGAGACTGTGCCAGATCTAAGGTAACCCTTAGTATCCATGAAAGAATGGGGATTTGAACTGGGGCATCCTGGGCCCTAGTTTGTCACTCTAACCACTATACCACACCATCCCTCAGAAGCAGGCCTGTAGCCAGGATTTTGTGGCTTTTTGGACAATTTTTTTTTGGCTGCCATTATTTGCCCCTCCCTCTCCCCTTCTGCAAGATTTAAATGGCCCTTCAGCTGATCAGCGGGGAGCATGTGACCTGCTGATCAGCAGGAGGGCCCTTTAAATCTTGCGGGAGGGAGGGAGATGGGCATGCACCACTACCTCTTCTTCTCAAAAGCATTTAAAGGATCCCTTTAAATGCTTTTGGGAAGAAGGAGGCTCTTTAAGGAAGGGGGCTGGCCCTTTATGGAAGGGGCAGAGCCCCCAATAGCCCCACTGTAGCTACAGGCCATCTTAGAAGAGTGCTACTGGAACACTAGCAAGCCTCAGATCTTTTCCTCATGCAGGCATTGACCCCATTTCTTTGTCCCTGTCTTTACTAAACCACATTCTTCTTTGATCCCTATTTGTACATTTGGGGATACCTTATTAAAATGTGATGGCTTGCTAATATTATTGTTCTATCGTATTGTATTCAGTATCACTAGAAACTAAATCTTGGAATGGTGAATCAATTATTTCTTTTTCTTTTTTTAAGTGGCAATTTTGGTCTTCCTTCCGCATGGAGAGAGGAAAATCCGTTTGCAGTAATGTCCACTGGCAGCTAGATTAGAGCAAAGGAAGGCTCATTACCAAAGGGATTAGCCATCATTCATCTAGTTGGCTATAGTGATGCAAAAAAGTCCAAAACCTAATCAGCAGAATGCAAGCTCATTCACAGATAGGGTTGCCAACTTCTAAGTGGGGCCTGAAGATCTCCCAGAATTGTAACTGGTCTCCAGACAAGAAAGATCGGTTCCCCTGAATATAATGGCTGCTTTGGAGGACTCTATCACATTATTCCCTGCTGAGGTCCCTCTCCTTTCCAAACTCCACCCCCTAAATCTCCTAGAATTTCATGACCTGGAGTTTCCAAATCTGTTCACATATCTGGAAAGTGAAAAAGATTCATGTAAAAGGATGTGTTTTAAAAGTCAGTGTCTTAGACTAATATTTTAAACAAGCAAAGAGCAAAAGAAAGAAACCCTCCCACAATGTAATACATGTAGAAGAATTGTGTAAACTAATATGTATGTATGTATGTACGCATGTATTTATTTATTTGTTTTAGAATCGGGAAGCAGTGAAGAGGGTTTTTTTTAATGAAGTGAAAAAGGAGCAGCTTCATGTAACCCATGTGCAAAAGTATGGCAATACATTCCAGGTAAGCAGACTTTGCTCTGCAGTGCAATCCTAAACAGAATTAACCCTTTTAAGTCCACTGAAGTAAATGTTTAGACAATACTGTTAAGAAACATGACACACCCTTTCATAGGTCTGCATTGAATTTTCCCCCCAATTTGAGCAAAGCACATTGTTTTGGGGGGAAGAGGGGGCTGAACACATTTCCCTAAAACAATTTGAGGTGCAGATATTTCGCTTTAGTCATTCTTATCCAATGCCATTTTCCTCCCATTGTGCTGGTGTGCTTGGTACATGTTTTCTCCTGATAGATGCTTCTTTCTTGAAATAGTTACATTCAGAAGTCATATAATAAAAAGGAAGAATCACAATATTATATTTGTTTTGGCAATGATATGCCCTCTTCTGGACATAGAACAAGGATCACTGGGGGTGGGGGGAGGTATTTGTGAATATCCTGCATTGTGCAGGGGGTTGGACTAGGTGACCCTGGAGATCCCCTCCAACTCTGTAATTCTATAAGTGATAAGTGTGAGGAAAAAACGCCTTGGATAAGCCAATCAGTGATCCCAGCCAATCACTAATCACATAGTGAATAGGATTACTATGTTACCAGAAAATCAGGCCATGTAAAAGAAAAAAGTGGACATTTGCACAAAGAATACAAGAAAAATCCAAAAAGTTGTGGATGTTTTGGCATCGCAGTAAATATTTTTGATATGGTGTGAGTAAATTCAGTGGAGTCCTGTCTTTCATTCTTTGTATTTTTCCCCATGGTATCATATCTATTAAACGCCAGTTCAATCCACAAAAGATATTGTAAAATAAGCTATATTTCATTGTATAATCCAATGTAACATGAACTCTCTGCATCCATACTGTCCATCAGCAGCCTGTGATTATGGTGTGATGCAAATTAGAATGGTGTGGGTTAGTGCTGATTAAGAAGCCTGAAATTTATGTTGCTCCAGACTTTTTTCCCTCCTTGCTATTAAAATTTCATGCATAAGATTGATTATGTTTATAGAAATTGACGTTCTTAGATTGCAAACATTTGCCTCAAGGAAGCTGGCTTTGCTTCAGCAACACACAGAATATAATCATAAAAATATAATGAAGAGTTAATGAATGCGCAGCACATATTAAGCAGATCAAAGAACAGTGTAGTGAAATGAATTTTTCGGATAATATGGGTTTTTCCCTTGTTTTTATCCCTCTCTGCTCATTATTTGTAAAGGTGCTTAACACACAAAAGATGAACTACTGCATAATTAATTTACAAATGTAACATCATGTAAACCCTAAACAAGCTGCAAAATTAGAATATTAATATATTTGCTGGCGATTGTGTCATATTCCTTTTTGCCCAAACCATGTAATTATTTAATTCAATGTTTAACTGTGACTAACATGGAGGATAGCAAAACAAAATGTAAGAGTCATGATCTGTGGAATTAGTTCCATGAGCCCAAAGATAATTTAAGGTTGGTTTCCACAAACTGGTGTTGTTCCCCCTTGCACATGTGAAGAAGAGAAGAAATTGGATTTATACCCCGCTCTTCACTACCCAAAGGTGTCTCAGAGTGGCTAACAAACTCCTTTCCCTTCCCCTCCCCACAACAGACATCCTGTGAGGTAGGTGGGGCTGAGAGAGACAGAAACTGCTCTTTTTCAAGGACAGCTCTTATCAGAACTACAGCTTGCCCAAGGTCATCCAGCCAGGTGCAAGTGGGGGAGTCGGGAGTCAAACCCAGTTCTCCCACATTAGAGTCCGCACACTTAACCACTACACCAAACTGGCCAGTATGTTATATGTCTGCTATTAAGGAAACAGTCAAGTACTCCACTGAACTAGCACAAGCTGCTTACATGTGTCAAAATAGCTACTTAGACCCTAGCAGAAATTAAGAGACAATATGAAATTTCATACTGGTATATTTGTGCATAAACCACAAAGGCAAGCATGGATACCTAGACTAAAGTAAGCAGAAGCAATAAGCTTATCTGCCTGTCACTTCCCTTGCTTGGATTATTCTAACCTGCCTGAAAAGTACTGAGACTGATGCATCACAGAGTGATTTTCAGCTCGTACTTTACTTAGTGATTTCAGAAAATAAAAGATACAGTCGCTAGCCCTCAGGCTGCTTATATGTCCATTTACAACCACACCCATTACCACACCTGCACTCGTGATAGGCTATATACAAGGTTTACAATCCTATAGGTTCTCTGTAGAATCCCTACAGAGTCTAATTTGCCCTATTTGGTGTCTAATTTGCCCTATTTGGGCAAATTGATCGAGAGGGCGGTGGTGACACAGCTTCAGGGCTTTCTGGATGATGCTTCTGTCCTGGATCCACTCCAGTCTGGCTTTCGCCCTGGTCATGGGACGGAGACAGTGCTGGTTGCCCTTACTGACGACCTCCGGAGGCATCTGGATCGTGGCAGTGTGGCAGCACTGGTGTTGTTAGATCTGTCGGCTGTGTTCGATACGGTCGACCACCGGTTGCTGACCCACCACCTTGCCGATGTGGGGATACAGGGGCTCGCTCTTCAATGGCTTGCCTCTTTTCTCCAAGGTCGGGGACAGAGAGTGGTAATAGGGGAACAGCAGTCCCGGAGGCACCCACTTGAATGTGGTGTGCCTCAGGGGGCAGTGCTTTCCCCGATGCTTTTTAACATCTATATGCGCCCTCTCGCCCAGATT
>NW_015173778.1:85169-92264 GCF_001447785.1 Gekko japonicus
GTTTGTGATTTTATTGTTTTACTGGATTTTATGTATGGGCCTGTGCCCTCTGTAAGCCACCCTGAGCCCGCTTGCGGGGAGGACGGGGTAGAAATGTCTAAATAAATAAATAAATACTCACCAGTTGGCGGGTTTTAGGATCCTAGGGCTTTATTGTCCCTGGAAGCTTCGCTAGTTTGTCAGGCCACATGGCAGCCCGACCGCATGACTCTGTAAGCCGCCCTGAGCCCACTTGCGGGGAGGGCGGGGTAGAAATGTCTAAATAAATAAATAAATACTCACCAGTTGGCGGGTTTTAGGATCCTAGGGCTTTATTGTCCCTGGAAGCTTCGCTAGTTTGTCAGGCCACATGGCAGCCCGACCGCATGTGGGATTCAGCCAGTACACAACAGCCCTCCCCCCATGGTTCAGAACATGTCTGACACACATAGTCCCTTAAGTAAATCAGCTTCTGCCATTCTCGTGTGGAATGACGGACATCCGGAGTTATGGTGGGGTTGATTGGTTCGCTTGGCGCTGGTTCGGTTGCCTGCAGAGGGGAGTTGGTGGCTGGCTCTGAGAGCACTTCCACATTCCTTTCCGGTGGTGTGGTTGGTGGTTGCAAAGGTTGTGCAGACTCCTAATCCCGGTCTACCTTCTTTGTCCCTGCTGTCCTTGGTGGCATCTGGAGTCTGAGGGATGATGCAGCGACCTAGCTGATCAATATGTTAGTGCAGTACCTGGCCATCCTTGCCAGACACTTCATAGGACTGGGGACCCATCACCCGGATCACGTTGGGTGGGATCCAGGCGGGGCCCCGGGCGTAGTTCCTCGCATAGACCGGTTCCCCTGGAAAGAAACCTCGAGAGGCTGCTTGATCCTCAGAGGTTGCACTGTGTTCCGGGGCCCTATCTGGGTGGAGGCGGTTGAGCCAGGTCGTGGGCTGCCGACCCATGAGCAGTTCAGCTCGGCACTGCCAGGTGGTGCAGTGTGGGGTTATGCGCTGGCTAAATAAGAAAGCAGCCAATATTTAGTCCCAGTCCCCATGGTTCATGTGGCACAGGGCTTCTTTTGTGGAGCGGATCATGCCCTCAGCTTGGCCATTGGTTCCCGTCTGGAAAGGGGCCGAGCGGACGTGTCTGATCCTGTAGTATTCTATGAATTCTTAGAACTCATCTGATGTGAAAGCCATCCCATTGTCCATCACCAACGAGTCCAGTATGCCGTGTGTACTGAAAATCTTCCACATTGCCCGGATGTGGAGGATACGGGCACCACCTCTAACCACTTGGTGTATGAGTCAACTAAGAGAAAAAAGATTTGTCCCTGGAAGGGGCCAGCAAAGTCTAAGTGAAGTCTCGCCCACGGCTTGTGGGAAGACTCCCAGGGCCTTATTCGGTGGTTCTGGCCAAGACTCCTGACATGGTTGACACCTCTTCACCTTTTCCTCTATTTCACCATCTAACCCCAGCCACCACACATAGCTTCTAGCTAGGGCCTTCATCCTGACAATCCCGGGGTGGTTTTCATGTAAGACAGTGATCACCCGTGTGTGCAGGGGCCCAGGTATCACAACTCTGCTTCCCCAGAAAAGACACCCTTTGTGTGCCGACAATTAATCTCATCTGGATGATAACACCGTGAACTCTGGCCCTACCGGGCCTGTGGGCCACCCCCTCACCACCCAGTCGAGGCCCTGGGAGAGGATGCGATCCTGGACCGTGCGGCACGCAACATCTGAGACCTGTACCAGGCAGTCCGGGAGGTCCTCGAAGAGGGCAATGTGGTGGGTGGGAGCAGGGTCCGGATCGCCAGACGGAAGCGGGAGGCAGCTCAAGAAGTCTGCGTGGCCCAACACCTTGCTGGGCATGTGGACAAGGTCATATTGGTAGCCCGCCAAAAAAATGGACCAGTGGAGCACCCTCGGCAACCGCATTTGCAGGATTTGCTGGTCCGGTGCAAGGAGACCCAGCAGGGGGTTGTGGTCCATGACCACTGTGAAGGGCTGACCGTAAAGGTAGGGATGAAATTTCTTAACCCCCGCCTCTATTGCCAAGGCCTCTTTGTCAATATGCGTGTAGTTGTGCTCCACGGCCGTGAGTGTGCGGGAATAATATGCAACTGGAACCTCCCAGCTGTCAGCCAGTCGGTGGCCCAACACAGCCCCCACCCCATAAGGAGATACATCGCAGACCAGAATTACTGGAAGATCCTCATTAAAATGTGCGAGGACAGTGTTAGAAGACCACGTGCGCCAGTCCTGCAGGTTCTGTGATGCGACCTGTAGGACGTGTGGAATGACTGGCCACATCGCATGGGTCTGCCATTCCAAGGGAACTCAGCAGCAGCGTCGGAAGACAACACATTCCGCATCATCAGACCTGAACTCCATGAGCAGCAACCAACATCAGGTACTGAATTTGCCCCCAGATGCCCCCAAAAAGATGCACGTGACTGTTCAAATCGAGGGGTCCCCCTGCAAGATGGAGCTGGACACAGGGTCATCCTTTTCCATCATCTCAGCAGACATGATGTGGGGCTTGTGCCTGTGAGGGGGACCCCCCCTAAAGTAACCGGGGGGCCTATCCCTCAGGGATTTCAAAAAAAACCCAGTAGCTATAAAGGGGTGGGGCAAATTCAGAGTGAAATACAAGGACTTTGATGGACTATTGGACTTGTTGGTGGCAGAAGGGATGCTCACGAGCTAGTTGGGTCTGTCTTGGTTTGGGCCTAAGCACAACTCCAGCCTTCAAAGTCCACTGAAATGAACTAATTTAAAATGTGTGACTCTGTTTAGGATTATACTATGAGACAGTCACCTGTACTGTTCTTGACTCCTCACAGACTACCCACCTGAACCACTAAAAGGTTTCCCTTGCTTCAAAATCAGTCGAATCTGACACTAGGAGCGGTGCTCATCTCTGTTTCCAAGACGAAGAGCCAGCACTGTCCAAAGACATTTCTGTGGTGATGTGGATGGCATGACTGAATGCCGCGGTGCACAGAATGCTGCTACCTTCCTACCGAAGCGGTACCTATTTATCTACTTGCAATTTCTTGCTTTTGAACTACTAGGTTGGCAGGAGCTGGGGCCAGAGACACAAGGTCACTCCGTCATGCAGCACTAGGGTCTCAAACTGCCGAACTACAGACCTTCTGGTCTGCAGCTCAGCATCTTAACCTCTGAGCCACCACAGACCCTACCTGAGCCACTAAACCTGAGCCAGTTTAGAAATACCTGGAGATTTTGGGGATGGAGACTAAGGAGGGTGGGATTTGGGGAGGGACTTTAATGGGGTTTATGCCATAGAGTCCATCTTCCAAAGTGGCCATTTTCTACAGGTGAACTGATCTCTATGGCCTGGAGATCAGTTTTAATAGTGGGAGATCTCCTGCCACCAGCTGAAAACTGGCAACCCATCAGAAACAGCCTTCAAAACCAATTGGCTTCCATTAGAAGAGTGCAACTTTGTTTGGGATCACATCACACTGTAAATTCATCCCAGTCCTGGGTTTTAATCAAAACACCACTTTTGCACTTTTGAGCATTTAACAAAGGAGATGTTAAAGGAAATCTCCACTTCATCCTACCGTGGCATTGGCAGTAATAAAGCAAATGCTTAGAATCATGATTTGACCTCCAGTTGTGAACAGCACCCTTGAACAGGACTGGGTTCAGGTTTTTGTAGGCCCTTGGGGACCATAATTCCGCCCTGCATACTGTCATTCCAGTCCCAGTACAGTCTATCTGGGCCCAGACACCTTCATCCAAAATCCACTTGTATTTTCATTGCAACTTTTTTTTGTGCTGTAATGTTATTTCAACAGAGCCCATGCAAGACAATTGGCAATGGGCCTTCAAGTCTTTTCCATTGTTCTCAATGGGCAATCTCATCCTTCATTTTAGTACATTCTGAAGCAAATACACCAAATCCTTCCAAGCATGCAGGAGCAAATTATGTGTGCAGGCAGCAGACTGCGAGGGGAAAGCTGGAGAGAGGGGAGGGGAGAGGAGAGGGGGCCAGGAGGGGTAGAGGGTGTCAGCTACGCTGCCATATTGTTTATTAGCCTAGAGTTTGCCTGCCTGACCTGTGTACAAGTTGGTGCCACATTCCTTCCCTCTCGCTTCTCCCCTTGTTATCTCTGACCTTGTATTCATGCCTGTGTAGTGTCTCCACTTTAATTAACCATGAGACTAGTTTCGTTTCTCAGCCTTGGATCGGTTTCGGTTGCTCTTTCCCGCCCACGGAAAATGGGCCAATTGACCCACAGATGGGGGGGGGACCTCTTGAACTTTCTATATCACTATATGCTTCTTCCGTGCTCGTCATTCCTAACAGTGACCATGTTATTGCAACCATAGTACTGACAATAAAGTAAAACCTTTCTTGGAAGTGTGTGCTCTGTTGTTTGGCTGTGGGTCCTGAGAGAGGGGAGCTAGGAAGGAGGCAACCCTTCCCTGCCTTCAGCTGATTCCTTCACTCTCAGAAGCCACCACTGCAAGTGGGCCCATCAGCAGCTCACCTTGGTCAGCAAGTGATCACCTAAGCGTACCTATGATGCCGACTGTGCCCTTGAATACTTTAAAATATTTTTGAATGCTTGAAAGTGTACAAGGACTGTCTCACACTGCTTTCAGGAGGTGCCCCTGTCCTTCCTTCTTCATTTTTATTTTATTTATTTTATTGGATTTGTGAATCATCCACCCTGCAAGCAAGCTCTGGGCAATTTACAGCCTTATAAACATTTAAAATACAATTAACATATAATTAAAAGTTATTGACAGTAAAACAATAATTCCTGTGTTATTTGCCCAATTAAGCTGACATTTTTTTTTTTAAATCAGTTTACGAAAGATGGTACTTTATTTGGTATCAAGCCTTCTGGGATTGGGGGAAACACTATGATTTGTCTCTCTAGTATTCCAGCCTTGCTCAATTTGCCTGTCTGACTCCTGAAGTCATGTGTGTTCATGTTAATCCATTGTTCCAAAGTAGACTGAAATACCCTGTGTATTTTTGCATCGTCCTCAGGGAACTATAGTCTGACATTGTAAAGTTTGAGCATGTGCCAATATTAATTGAAAATCAGCTGCAAAAATCTGCCAGCTACACAAGCACAAAAGTAGACTCGCATTGACTCAAACTGTAGCTGATTTTGAATGATGAATCACCTGCCTATAGTGACCCAGGAACATATACCATCCAAGCCAGCCAATTGTGAGCTTTCACCACCAGTGATTATCCAGCCAATTGCCACTATAGAATAGCTGTAAAACTACTGCCTGTTTTGAATCATGGACACATCATCAATGCAATCATACAAGATGGTCATATGAGGTGATCAAGGGGGTATAAAACAGTAAGAAAGGTAAAGGTAAATCCCCGTAATAACGGAATAATCCCCACTTTTTGCTCTGTTTGGAATACAACAAAAATGATTGGTCATGGTAATAGAAGGGCTTTTATGCCAGCATGCCTGAATGCCCTACCTTCAGCAGTGATGCTAGGAAGATTCAGTGGAATTCTATATTCAAATAGACTCTGCAACTGCGGAGACCACATATTCTTTGATTGTCCTAAATTCTCAGAACTAAGTGCTGAAATGATCTCCCCATTATTTAATCAGAACTCACTTTCTCCAGAAGCAAAATTATCCTGGCTACTCAGTGACAAAGATAAACCAAGTACTCTGTGTGAGGCAACATTTTTGGCAGTTGTTAAGTTACATGATAACTAATTCCCTCAGGATGAGGGATTGCTGTTTATGATTTAGGTTGTAAAAACAATAAGAAAGTAAAGAAAGATTAGTCATGGTCCAGAAGGCATGTGGTTTTAATTTGTGACCTTTTCAGCATCTTTCCATTACCCCCCACACCCAAATCAGACTTCCTATATTACAGCTAAAACTTTAAACTGTCTATGACATCTACATACATGTACATCCCAGATATGCTTTGGACTGGCAAATTTTAATTCCCCAATATACAGGCAGGTTAGTAGAGGGTAGAAGATTAGCAAAAGTCTTTTTAAGCTAACAAGGTGTAACTCTGCTAAATCCAAATTTCAACAGCCACCAAAGTTTAACTTCAACAAACTCAAAAATCCGATAGTGGGACATTTTGACCTCTGTTTCAATGGGGGGGGGGGAGCAAGAAATGAAATATATACTGAGACCACCTCTCAAGCTACACTGGGCAGACTATTAAGCATCAGTCTTCGGCATTATGGTCCATAGGCTACAAACCATAGTAATGCCCGGTTGAATTCTGAGCATCAGCGGGAACTTCATTGACCCAGTGAGCAGCTTCTGCCTGTTTTCCTTGTAAAAGCCTTATCCTAAATGATAGGAACATCCATACTGCTGTAAGGATTTTGAACTAACTGGAAATCAAATTAAGAAGCATTTACTCTGTTTGTTTGTTAAAAACATTTATTAGCCACCTGTCTTTCTTACGGAGCTCAAGATGGCTTCCAACATAGATATGCTAGACCAGGGGTGTCAAATTCATTTGTTATGAGGGCTGGATCTGACATAAATGAGACCTTGTTGGGCCAGGCCATGTGTGTAATAAAATGTAATGCCAAATAGTGGAGATATAAACTTTATAAATGACACAAAAAAGGTTTTTTTTAACTTAAAATAAAAACATGCTTAAAACATTAGCTCTGTAAGCTGCAAACCTACTTACCTTGTTGGGCTAGGCCATGTGTGTCATAAAATGTAATTCCAAATAGTAGAGATATAAACTTTATAAAGGACATAAAAAAGGGTTTTTTTAACTTAAAATAAAAACATGCTTAAAACATTAGCTCTGTAAGTTGCAAACCTACTTTTGATTTATTGACATTCACCACAGAAATCTCATGCTCAGAGTTCTGTGTGGCACTATGGCATGCTTGCACTGCCACAGTGCCACTTGTTCTGGAGTGTGCCACTTGTTCTCCTGGCAAACAAGCACCTCCCAAGACAGTTCACTTTCCCTGAGATTCTCTTGGAGAGTTTGACTGCTGGGTTCTGCCTGCTTGCCCACCTCAAGTGCTGCTGGCTGGGTTTCCCCATTGGAAACAATGGAGGTAATGGGGGTAATCTGTTTGGCTGCCCATAGAATTGGG
>NW_015173778.1:93322-95641 GCF_001447785.1 Gekko japonicus
TGCACAATACCAAAAAGAGGGGGTAGCCCAAGGAAGCAAGGAAATAACAGACCCTTGGGCTGTCAACTTTCCAGGGATCCCCCAAAGATTGGGGATTCTATCTCCAAACAAAGAGATTCGGCCAGAGGGGTCTCACTGTCCCTCTAAAAAGGCAGTGATGATTCTGTGAGTGGTGGCAGTGAATTTAAGGAGTGAGATATGCCCATGGGACAAGGGTGGGAGGCAAACAGCTGAGTTGTAAATTGGAGCCTGTTTCACCATGGTAGGCAACCAAGCTTGGTTCAGACAAAGGAAACTCTTTGCAGGCCTCCGTGAGGAACTCATTGGGGCTAGTCCTGACTAGGGTTGACAGCTCCAGGTAGGGAGATTCCCAGAGATTTTCTGGTAGAGTCCATGGAAGCCAGGGTTTGGGGAGGGGAGAGGCCTCAGCTGAACAGAATGCCATACAGCCCACCTTCCAAAGCAGTAATTTTAGCTAGGGGGGAGATCTGTTGTCTGGAGTTCAGTTGTGATACCTGGTGATCTTCAGGCTCTACCTGGAGGTTGGCTGCCCTAGGTGTAGCAGTCAGTGCTTCACAGTAGGGTCTGCTAGATCCAGGTTCTTGGTGTAGAAGCTGAGTGGGTGATTTTGGACCAGTCACAGACTTTCAGCCTAACCTACCTCACAGGGTTGTTGTGCAAGTCAAAGAGGGGAGAGGAGAGTGATGTAAGCTGCTTTGGTCCCTATTGCAGAGAAAGACTACTTTTCCTCCTGGGAAACCATTATTGTCAATCTCCAGGTGAGGGCTGGAGACCACTCAGAATTACAACTGCTCTCCAGATGGCAGAGATCAGTTCCCCTGGAGAAATGGTGGACTCTGGCCATCAGGGCTTCAAAGCACGGAAAATGGTGGACTCTGTGGCAGTCAGGGCTTCAGAGCATGGAAGAGGCTGCAGGTGTGTGTGTGGGGGGGACTGGAAAGCTGAAGAGAGAGGGGGAATAAAGGTAGGTTGATGATTTGCTGGGAAGGAGATAGAGTTGGTGGGAAATTCCAGGTGGGAAATTCCTGGAGATTTGAGGGATGGAACATGGAGAGGGTAAGGTTTGAGGAGGGATGGGACCTCAGACAGGTACAATGCCATAGACTCCACCCTCCCAACCAGCCATTCCCTTCTGGGGAACCACTGTTGGCAATCTCAGGAGAGGGGTGGAAATCACTCAGAATTATAACTGATCTCCAGGAGGGAGGGGGGAGGAGATGCAAAGCTGAAATTAGAGGGGCAGATAACGGCAGGTTGATGGTTGGCTGGGAAGGAGATAGGCTTGCCAACTCCAGGTTGAGAAATTAATGCAGATTTGAGGGATAGAGCCTGGAAAGGGTGAGGTTTGAGGAGGGGTGGGACCTCAGACAGGTACAATGCCATAGACTCCACTCTCCAAACCAGCCATTTCTTCCTGGGTAACAATTGTTGCCAATCTCCAGGTGAGGGGTGGAAATCACTTAAAATTACACCTGCTCTTCAGGTAGAAGAGATCAGTTCCTCTGTGTCATTATACCCTGCTGAGGTCACCACAGCACATTGACGCTGACTGCCCAAGGCCTTGGCACTCTCCCAGAGCCTCTTTCTAGAGCTCATTGTATTTATTCCCACAATGGGCCTTATTCCTAGTATAAAAATAATTTAAATAAGGTACATTCCATCATCCATACATACTTTGCAATCAAAGATTATCCATGTAAAAATAACACAAATATTCATTCACCCTTCCTGCAGTTCTGGCTGATTATTGAAATTTAGTGTATATCTAGCAAAACACTACTACAAAGCTGAGATAATTCAATAGGGACAACAGAACCAAATAGCAACACTTTCTTCTGTAATAGGTGTAGGATGAAATGGCCCAACAAGGAATTGAAACCATGATCCAACTAAGACAGACAGTTTAAAGAAAGTAGCAAATCCTTGGTCAATTCAGGCACAACTCTGGAAGTGTAAACACAAACAAATGGCATTTTCAATGGTTAGTAATTAAGTATCATGGGATGCCCTACATATTTACAGAAACTTAAGAAATGATAATATTATAAGAGGGCTGAAATGGAAGACTTTGAAGGTGAAACTCGAACTCTTGTGGCTAGATTTTTTTTTTGATACTTCAGTGTTTCAAAGAATTACTATCTTTTTCGATCTTTTTTTCCTTTCCCACACACTAAGTTCAGAAGATCTGCAGGGCGACATAGAGGGAAAGTTTATAAAAGACCTGCTGCAATTCATTTATTGGGATGGTAAGCCATCTGTGCCAGCCATTCAGCAACATTTTTTCCCCCTACTTTTGAG
>NW_015173778.1:95676-154327 GCF_001447785.1 Gekko japonicus
ATTCAATTCACTTGTGGGCTAGTTTATTGATCCTATTACATGCAGGTTAACAGGGCAAATCCCAGTGCTCCAGTTTTGGCTGAGAGTCAAACCTAACCTCACTAACAATATGATTCAGGGTCATGGCACACCAAGGTACAGCTGTTCATCTTAAAGTTGTTGCCTTCTTATGAAACATTGGACTGTTGCTGAGCGGGGGGGGGAGCATGGAAAGTTGTATTGTGCTATGTGAACTGGTTTTATTCTTAATCTTGTGTTAGTAGAGTAGAAGAGGATATAAACAGAGCGAAGTAAAAACAAGACTGCAGTGTAAAGAAGGCCACAACTTTGTAACACTGCAGTTGTTTGGCTGACCAGCAGCATGGATAGGGTCTTGAATTCTTTTGGTGATAAAATTGCCCCAGTTTCCCTTGAATGAGAACACAAGATGACTGTATGTGTCCAACTAGTTTATTTATTTAAATGGCTGATCTATGTCATTGCTCATTAGAATAAGATATCTGTCCAAGAGAAGGCTGTGAAAGGCAGCCGACCACGACTGCTTTTTATGGGCAGGTCCACCGTGCATCCAAACTTTGCCAGCACTTCTGCTGTCCTTATTTATATTCACCTGTACATGCACTATCTCCCAAGAGGTGCTAAGACTCATCCTCCTCCCCTAATGTGTCCCAAGGACTAGATTAGGAATGATGCTGCTCAGCCCCAAGGGTGCTCCTTCCTGAAGCACCCTGCCATAAGGTGTGTGATAGCTTGTTCCAGACATACCCTCCATCATGCCAGATATCTCAGGGTATTTACAGATTATCCCTACCTATTTTGAACAACCTGCCCTATTCCTGGCAACTAGCTGTGGCCTAAACAGTCTAACACCAAGCCTACTTAATTAAACATTCATCTTTCTGGGACCTTGGAAAGCAGGCAACAACAGGCTTTCCCCAAAACAATTAAAACAAAAAAAGCAGGGCTAGTGAAGTGGATTCGGTTTATGACTTGCAGTGGGATAAAATGGGTGGGCAATATTGCAGCTGTGGCAATTTCTGTCCGCAGTGGTCTAGGAACTGCCCCGATCTCTATGGGGGAATTCCTAGAGCAGCATGGGGTAGCGGGTGATGCTGCTTTTAGGTAATTATTCAGAAATGAAGTCATCACATCAAAGGCCCTTTTCAGACTGCCTATGTATTCTGTTTCAGTAACTGGTTACTAACTTTCCCCCCCTGTCATTTCAGACAGACCCATTTTAGTAACCGGCTGCTAGTGGAATTTATTTACTTTTTCATACAATCCCAGTGGTCTCCCATTGGTGAAGCATGCTTGAGGTGTAGTTGATGAAAACTGCTTTCTTTCCATTTTCAATCCCTTCTTGCATTTCTGAATTGCTACAGTGTGCTGTATGAAATGCCTGCTAGAGCTTCCTGCTTTGCCACTCCCTCCCCAACCTTTTTTGCCACCCGCGTGATCTTTTGCCACCCGCGTGAGTTTTTTAATGCTCTAGTAGGAGTGTTATGTTGCTGAAACAGGACCTCAAATCGGCACCATAGTGGCACCATTGAGATGTCTGGACTCCATTGACACATACTGAGATACATGTGATCATGACTGTTGCCACCTGGACACATCTGTCATGCCAGTCACTGAAGCCCAATTCTCTTGTTTAAACCTGCTGTCCAATGAGCTATTTTTGTCCTCCTTGTTTCCAGGAGACAGCAGTTGTGATTGCATGTATCACAGTCTATCTCAATAGAGTCCAGTCATCTCAATGGGGTCACTATTGTGCTGATTTGTAGTCCTGTTTTAGTGCCATAGAGCTCCCAATAGAATGTTCCCAAAAAACCTCCAAGGACGATCACACATGCAGTGAAAAAGGGTGAGGAAAAAGCGGTGCAGTTTAAAATGGCCATAACACTTCAGGGACAACTCATTAATGAGAAGAAAATCACTGTGTGAAACCTCCATCCCTGTATCACTTTACAAGATGACGGGCCAAGAAGAAGAAGAAGAAGAAGAGGTTGGATTTATATCCTGCCCTTCACTTGGAGTCCCAGAGCAGTTTACAAACTCCTTTCCCTCCCCCTCCCCACAACAGACACCCTGTCATGCATGCCCTAATGTAGCATCTGACAGCCAGGAACAAGTGGACTTGGTACCACAGGCCCCTGATGTGACCGCAGAAGCAGAGCCTAACAGCCAGGAACTGGCTCCTTTAACAGAAGACACTATAAGTCTTGAGGAGGATAGAACCTCCCAGGAGACACCTGCGCTGGACCTGGCTCTGCTTGACTCAAGTAAATCACCACCCGACTCCCCCCCCACATGTGAACTGGCTCAGGAGTCAAAGACAACAGGAGCTGAATGAGAGACGCAAGGCTGCACGCATGCGCGGAAGACGCTCATTCAGTCCTGAGTTTTAACAGCGGCCTGACCTTGCTCCACGAAGATAACAAGTTAACAAGCCAGCACACTATATCAACAGACCTGCTGCTTGAAGCAATTTGGACTGGCAACTTCAGTTGACGCTCTATGCAATCTTGCTCCGGACTCCTTGAAACCTTGGCAGTTTGTTACTCGGCTTCTGAACTCCGGCTCCTTGACCCTCGGCATTGTTTGACCACGAATTCGGCTCATACCATCTGGTTTAGAAAGGCAATGTGAAATGCCTCATAGATACCCCCCTCAAATACCTAGGCTGCCTTTCTACTAAGCCCATTACTGACTCTAAGCACCAGTTCAGAACATCAATAGAATGCTTGGAATTAGGTGGTAAAGATAGAATTAGGTATCATCTGCTTATTGGTGACACCATAGCCTAAAATGGCTACTTCCTCCTCCTGAGCTGAAAGGACACGGCTAAATGTTCTAAGGGAAATGGGTGTTTTGCTTTAAAAAATTGATGTATGCATACACCTAATTATGAATAGAAGAGATAACTGTGGACTTAAAGAAACAATGTATTAGTTCATTGGGGCTTTGGAAGCCAAAAAAAATGCCTCCTTTTAGAACAGGGGTGTCAAACATGCGGCCCACATGCCAGATCAGGCCCTTGGAGGGCTTTTATCAGGCCCACAGTAAAACTGGCTAACTCCTGCTTCTTCTTCCAGTTCTGCTGCTGCATCTTAGCTTGCTTTGCCAGACTCTCTCAATCACTCAGGAGAGATAGATAGGAAAGCTTCTGTTCCCTGCTCTGGCTGAGGCTCCTACCCCTCGTCTTTCCAGGCAGAGGGAGGGAATGAGCCAGAGCTTGCTTCCTAACCAGGCTGCCTCAGTCACACAGGAGACAAAGGCAAGCCTTTCTTCCTCTCCATTGGCTGAGACTCCTCCCCAAAGTAGGGAGTGAAAGAGGGAGAACTTGCTTTGCTTGACTGCCTCAGTTACATGGAAGAAATACAAAAAACCTCTAAGACCAACAAAGTTTTATTCAAGGTATGAACTTTTGTGTGCCTTGCTACAGTGTGTGTGTGTTTTGTTGGGCTTGTTATACTGTGGTTCTTCTGGGTGCAACTGGGTGCAACCGGGTTCCCTCCCCCTTTTCACTGTATTCATGCCTTCATGATCCTATCTTTCTCAGTAGAAAAACCATGTGAACTATTTAGATGAGGAATAACAACAACCCAGTGAGGTGGATTAGGCTGAGAGTATGAGTCCTGACCAAGTTCACCCAGCAAATATCCTTTGGAGATTTTGAACTTAGATTTCCCAGATAGTAGGCTGATACTGACCACTGAGGAGACAAATATATAGCCCCCAGTCTATGTCATGATGCCTTCTCATGTTCTTGACCAGCACATGAAGCAGTTTATGTACAAAAACTCACAATATCCAGCCATTTCATGTTTTCCCCTGGGTCCTAGGCTCAGAACTCTAAGCATGAGATTTCTGCAGTGAATGTCAATAAATCAAAAGTAGGTTTGCAGCTTACAGATACACACCTAAACAGCATACTCAAGATTGCAACAGCACAGACATTTTGATACAATAATTCAGAGCAAGAAGTGTCAGTTATCAGACACCGGTCCCTGCCACACGGAGAAAAAAAGTTGGGCAAAAGTGCGGCTTTTAAAAGCTGCACCAAAATAGGCATGCGGCGGCAGGATCAGACAGATCCCGTGAGCCGCGGCACAATTGCTCCCCGGCACGATCAGATGCCGGGGAGACGGGGGAGACAGTGACGGGAGGCTGCTGAACTGCGCATGTCTGAGCATGCACAGTTCAGCCAGGAGCCGGGGATGTGCCAGCGATCCCACGGACGGCCTTGATGCGGCCTTGCCAGAAGAACCACCTCAGTAGGTGGTTTATTTTTGCTGCGTGTTTTGGGGGGAAGGGCCGGATCGGGGATGGGTGCGCAACGCTTCCCAGATGTTGCGGTGGGATCGCGCCCATTTGCTGTGCCCCCGATCCGTCCCTCTCCCAGCCCAAAACCTCTCGTGTGACCGGGGCCACCATTAAATAAACAAAATATTGCAAGAATGCTAATGTTATAAGTATGTTTTTATTTTAAGTAAAAACAATCTTTAATTGTGTTTGTGTCCTATATAAAGTTTATATCTCTGCTACCTGGCATTACACAAGGTCTCAATTACGTCAGATCTGGCCCCCAAAACAAATAAGTTTGACAGCCCTGATTTAGAGAGTTCCTGACTGGTCAGTTTTTCATTCCTTCCATCCTCCCTGACTGAGAAGATTGACAGGCCTGGTCAATAGATTCTTATGGATCCATTGACCAATCAGGATATCATGGACAACCATTAGGAGGGCTACCTACCCATTGACCCGGTGTACTGATGTGGTTGGGCCTGGTTTAAAGGAGGGGAAAGGCCCTCTGTCTCTATAGGGAGGGACTTGCTTGGTTGCCGTGCTGCATTAAACAAAGACAAGGCAGAGCCTGACTTAGTCAGCAGCCTGCCACCCTACATAGTCTGGCTCTACAATAAAGAGAGAAGGAGAAAGGACAGGGCTGGGGGACAGCCTGATTTGGTGTAGCATTGTTCCATTTAACTTAATTGACCTTAATGGACCAGCTGTTGCTTTTGTGATACCCAGGAAAGTTAGTTTTTGTATCAGATTTTCTCTATTTGCAAGCAGACCCTCCTACTCATTAGCAAGCATTTGAAGTAATCTGAGAAAATCAACGGAATTACTTACATTACCATTGCCCCTTTTCTCTACCCTCAAGAAACTGAGGAGTGAAAAGAAAAAAGGAGCCAGAAAATGGTCTTGATAGTGGTGCTCTTTACCATAGAGGTTAGAGGAAATTCCTAGCGCATCAACTGGAAGCAACATCACATCCTCCCCAAACTCCACCTTCCTCAGGGACTGTCCTCAAAATCTGTTTTTTGTAAGAAAAAAGAAAAACAAGGTTGTGGTCTTAGAAAGGAAATATTTATTATTTTATTTACTTCATTCATAACCCATCTTTCTCCCCAATGGGGACCTAAAGCAGCTTACATCATTCTCCTCTTTTGCATTTTATCCTCACAACAGCCCTGTGAGGTAGGTTAGACTCAAAGTTTGTGACTGGCCCAAGGTCACCCAATAACAAAGTGGAGATTTGAACCTGTGCCTTCCAGAACCTAGTTCAGCACATTAACCACTATACTACGCTGGCTCTCAGTGAGAATACTAAAAGTTATCCACCACTACTGCAAGTGAAAACACAGATTAAACTAGATGAAATAAAAAGAAGGGGGGAGGGAGAAAGGCTCAAACAGTATGCATGATTCCAGGGAGAAAAATTAAGCAAATGAGTAATTTTACTTGTGGGAATCATTAAATAGGCTGTTTTGTATGAGGGCTCTATAATGGAGAAGGTTGTGCCATCTTCAGAAGACAGTATAAAATAATGTGCTGAACCTGCTCCCATGCTAAACGAACACATTTTAAAGAGAATTAGATGTGAGTTGATGCTTCAGCTGTTAGTACTTTCAAGGTCATGAGCCTTCAGCTAAATTTCACTTCTCCTACCCTGGATCTTTGTGTGTGTGCTCTGAGGCATACATGACGCTTGTGTGGGTGTTCTGCAAGTACAAAGGAATGCACATTTATCTCTTCTGAGAGCCAAACTTGATGTTACATGTGACACGTGTTGGGACACAACAGCCCAACTTAACTTGCTGTCACATGGAAGAACTGGAGAGCTTACCTACACCTGAGCCATCTCAATTGTCTCCAGGGAGGCACACAAAATATGTGAGTTGAGTGATGGCTAACGTTTGCTTTATACCAGTAAGCTTTCTGCAAACTTTCTCTCCCCCTCCCTGAACTTCAGCCCCATCACTACAGCCATTTAAAAGATCATGAGGATAAGAAAATGCTGCCACAGTCCTGGAAACTGTTGACCATCAATATCCATAGTTGTTAGTTCACATAATTAGAAATGCCATCCAAAGCAGGGTAGCATCATTTAAGCCCATTGAAGTCTGCTTAGGATGGCTCTGTTAGTGATGGGTTGCAGGCATGGATCTCCTTCATGTACATGTTCCTGGAGCAGCATGAGATCACATCACAGGGAAGCAGCTTCCACTCCAATGTATGTATATTTACATATATCTAAAGGTTCATCAGTAATGCCTAATAGTCTTGTGTAATACATCTATTGCAAGCACCATGTACTAAAACTGAAATATTTGTCTCAGTATTTGTACATATAGGTCTGTGTTAAATCATTATTGTTCTAAGTATTCAGATATGCTCCTTTCTTTTTAACTGACAGAAGAGCAACAATAAACATAAGAAATCCTTTTGAATAAGCATTCAGTTTTCCATACTAATCCCATAGTAAACTCTGAGTAAGTGTTCAGTTCAGTTTATTTCTACAGTCCTTAGACCAGTTGTACAGTCCTTAGACCCGTCAGAAAAAATAAACTTACAGCAGGAGAATGATATAATGATACTTTGCCACTGTTTAGCCAAAGTAAATCAGATGAAATTGTTGAGGTTATAGAATTAGTTCCAATAATTGAAGCTTACAGTGGCAGTCTAAGCAGAGTTATGCTCTTCTAAACCGTTGACTTTAATGGACTAAGAGAAGTGTAATTGTACTTAGTATGGCACTGTTAAACTTCTCATTCTGGTACATAGTTTTTTAATGGATTTTTATCTTAGTTTTTGAGGTTTGGGTTGCAAATATGATTATACAATCTATGTGTGGGATTTTCAGACAACTACAACAATAAAAGAGTAATCAAAACTGTGTGGTGCATGATTCATAAGTAGGCTTTCTGTTCTCCTTGGGTTCTGTCTTCCCTGATCTTTCTAGAGAATTTTCAGCTGAAAAAGTTTGTTGAATTTCTTCAGGAGCACAACTAGGTAGTCTGTATGTCAGCCCTGTAGTTCTGGAATAAAAGTACATCTGAACATAAATGCTTAAAATATTTGCTTGTGACAGGTCCCAGGAATTTTCCAAACCTTTGTCCCGACAGAACAACTAACTTCATCACAAAAGAAATGCATAAAAATATTAATTACGAGGAGTTTGAATGCCACATGTAGTGTGGCTGCATACTCTTCTTTCAGAGGCTCTTCTGTGTCTCATAAAGAGCACAGACACCATGTGAAGTGGCAAATGCAGGCAACTAATGGGTATTTTTATTGAACGACAGACTAAATAGGCATATAAAGCTTCCTGCAAAGGTTACTGCTGCCTTTCAGCTATAGTAACCCACTGGGGTACACTTTCAAAGAGAAATGTGGGGTCCAGAAGTAAACACACACGGCTTTTATTCATTGCTGGGCTTACAGCAGGAGACTTTTCAGTGCTCCTTGTTTAATTTGCTGTACTGTGAAAATCCATTTACATGACATTTTTGCACCCTCCTGCTCTCCCCCACCCCCAGGTGCTTCAGAATATTTCTGTAGCAAATGACCAAACTGTGTAATAGTATAGGTATATGTGTTGATGACAGCTAGGAAAGAACTGTTGTGTTATATAGTTTGCCTAAATGAATACAACATAATTAATAGAACCCACAGCCATATACAAAAGAACAAAGGGGGGGGGGCAGCATTTACTTCTAAGTCAGCAGAAGACTGAAGAGCATCCATTTTCCATCCATTTATTTATCTCTCCAAGCTGTAGCAAATATTCTCCAGTTTTTAATTTTTTTAGTAGAAAGCAACAGTTTTGCAGGGAGTTTGGAGTTTCTCAGGTCCATTCAGCAGAGACAAGTTGGCTCAAAACATGAACCCTGTATTTGCAAGGAGAACTCCAGCAAGCAGCAGCTTCAGCTATACAAACACAGGAAAGTGAAAATATTTGAGTTCCCTCCATTGAAATACATTGCAGCACAGACAAAGTTGCAAAGAAAATGTGAAATGGATTTCCTATTAAGGTTTCTGGGCTGGATAGTCTACTCTGGGACTGGAATAACAGCTACTAGAGTGAAATGACAGTCCCTGGGAGTAGCAGAAGCTTTCTGGGACTGAAATGAGGCCCCCCAGAGTGGAATTCCATTCCCAGAATGCTGCTGCTACTCCCCAGGGCTGTCATTCCACTCTGCGCCCTGTCATTCCAGTCTCAGAACACAGATTCTATTGTTAGGGACTGTCATTCTACTCTGGGGGCTGTCATTCAAGTCCCAGAGCACAGTTTCTATTGCTAGAAACAGTCCCAGAGTAGTCTATCTGGGTGCAGAGACCTTAATGGAAAAATCTATTCCATATTTTCTTTGTAACTTTGCAAACCCAGAAGAGCTTACTGCTGACTCAGGCAAAGCCAAGAAGGAGGGAGCTGGGAACTTCAGCAGTCTCAAGCCTTAAAGGGTGAGGAGGGGGGGGGAGCTGTGGGCCGGTTTAAAGGCCATTTCTTTTCCACAGGCCTTATGTTTGACACCTCTGACTTAGAGCCTACCAACAAAAAAGCTTTACTCTCCTTCGGTAAGCCTTGATGAAAATATCTTAAACACCATGGGGCTCATATATTAGTATGTCCTCCATGAGATAATAAGGACCCACACTGAAGGCTGGAAAGGGCAATACCAGTAGGGATGTGAATGGAAATTTTAATTAATTATTTAGAACATTTCTAGGCTGCTTCTCTGGAAAATCTGCTCAAACCTGCTATGACGATTCCCCAGTTCCATTCTCTTGGCTGAGCAGCAGTCCCTATTTTTCCTTCTTTCTTTCTCTGTCTGTCCCACCCAGTTGTTTAAAGGTATATAGAAATATGCTGACTCATCATAGGGAACTGAGGAACTGACAAATCCTTTGTATATGTCAGATTATGGTACAAGGGAAGCTGATAGTTATTCAAAACAAACTGCTTTATTTCACTTTTGTGGAAAGGGACAAGTCAGACTGCTGGGCAAGTTTTAGATTTAAACTTGGCAGGTGAACAGGCAACAGGAATGAGATACAGCTGCATGACTATATACAACAGATAGCTTATCTCAAATGGAGCTGTTTTGTTCTACAGAATGGTCTTTTAATTTAAAAGTGTGGAGAGAGATTTCTTGGCAGTCACTGCTAAAATAAACAGGAATAAGTTTCTTTGTCTCAGAATTACTTAAGCCTGTTAAGGCAGGAACGTACACACAAGTTTCAGTTTCCCTTCTTAAACACTGTCCATTTCACCTGCTTATTTCCCCATGTGTTCACTTCATTTTTATCTTTAATTACTGAATTAATTGATTTTGCTCTTGAAATGGACTTCCGTTATATGAAAATGGGTGAAATGAAGGTTTATCAATCATAGGTTCATTTCTCTAAGGTGACACTAGATTCCAGTTTTGTCTCCCACAGACTAACACAGCTACCCATCTGGGATTATCTTCCCCTAAAAGGTTGCCAATGGCATTTGGGACAATCCCACCTTGCCTCTAAACCTGTATACCACTCAACTGCACCTTGATTTTCCTTGCCTGCACAGAAACACTGATCCAGAACTTCCCATGCAAATTAGTGTAAGGGTTCAAGTGATGATTCCCAGTACCAATGAGAGTTCCTTTCCAGTCCCTCCATGTCTCGTCAGCCATGAGTGGTTCATCTGGGTGCTTCTCCCCATCCACAGATGCCTCGGGATGCCAACGGATCTACCTTAATATTCAAACACCTGCACTACTCCTGCTATGAGAGGGGCCTAGATCCCTTCTCCCTCCAGATGACAAAAGTGTCACATAGGCTGTAGCAGAGATGAGCCATATGGGACAAAGAAACCCCATTCTCCCTAAGTAGATATGGAAATGAAAATTGTATGCCAAGTTGGGGCTTGTGTCCCCATTACTGATGAGGAGATGGGGAGGAAATACTCCCCACATTATGCATAGGTTTATTACTGATGTTCACTGTAAGCCAGGGGACTGTCCTATGTGTGTATGTATGCAATGTATGCAATGTGCCATCAAGTCACATCCAAAGGTAGTTTGCCATTTCTTGTTTGTCTCCCTTCTAAGTACTGATTCTTCTTAGATTCCGAGATCAGAGGAGATCAGGCTATATTGTGCCATCTTCCCTCCCTCAGAATGCTCTATAGGAGGTGAAAAAATGCAACCAATTAATATGCTTTCAGTTTAGGATGGGCACCCAAGACCTGGTCACTAAGATCCACCAAAAGGGTTTACTACTTTCCCTAGGTGAGCCCTGACATTTACTGGGAAAGCACTACAGTTGGCAAGAATGACACATACTAGTTTTAGCAACAGTAAACAACACATAAGGCAGACAACTAGAATAGGCCAATAAAATGCCTCCCAAAATGGCTGATATTGTATCCAGAAAATAGCTGGGCTCAATATTTGGCAGGCATCTACGAGAAGGGAATTCTACAACTGGAGAACAGCCAAAGCTCCTTAAGAGCAATAATGGCTCAACAGTCAACACTGCCAAACAGAGAGCTTACTCAGGAGGGTAAACTATGTTAGTCACATCTCCAAAAGCATTGAAATACCATTCTGTTTGTTGGTCATGATGAAGCAGGTCAAGGGCTACGTTGTTGTAACATTTGTTATGTTAATAATCGAATTGAACTGAATTGTGATGCACTTTTAAACATATAATTATTTTTACAGAATGCGAGATACAGAGCTATATGTGTAAATAGCTATGTTTCCATATCGAACAAGTGGACTTTCAAGGATTTGAGGCCCAGTCTCCACCAGGAAGAATGATTTCATTCTTATTGCATCTGGCCATTGTTTGTTTCATTTGTAACACCACAATGTGACTCATACAGAATGCATAATGGGACTAAAACAGCTTTACTGCTTATTTTGTGACTTACAAATGGAGATTTAGTGAATAGAATAATAAAAAATGCCCCAAACACCCTCATACAATGCATTATCTCAATGAAAACAAATGCCACATCTTATTTTCCCTCTCTCCTTTTAGCCCTCTTGCTTGTTTAGTTCATACACCAACCTAAGTAAAAGCTGTGCAATTTTGCCTTGAAATTGGTTGAGTCTCTCATTTTCTGTCATATTCTATAGACTAAATAATTTTAGCAAAACTCACTGTAAAAAATGCTCTAATAAAAGGCTAGTGTCCAAAGAACTGCACAACTAATTCTGAGATCCCATTAAGATGCTGGCATTGTGTTTCTCTGAGAAATCTCAACCCGAAATATATAAAGATGGTGAGAATCAATGCCCTGTATCCTGTTAATTCTGCTCAGCAGTGCTTTAGTCTGAGTCTTCCTCCAACTTAAATGGCTCTTCCACCAGAAGAAGATTCACTTATGTTTGAGGAAGGATCCTTCAGCTACGAGAAGGGTTCTAATTTTGCTGAATGGTGTGGTAGCATACATACCAATATACTTTTTTTAACCAAAAAAACCCCAAAACATATGGGTGAAGGGAGCTCAAGTCCAACCAATATGGCCGCTTTGTTTCTTTTTAGTTATTTGCTCCATATTGGTATTGTTAGATGTGCTTGAGCACTCACTGCTTCCATTTGTGTCATGATCACATGCCTCGATCACTGAAGCTCAACATTTAATGGGATGAAAAGAAGAGGAAATATCCTCAAAGAAAGATGTAATAGATAAAATGTTGTCAGTAGCAGAAATTGATAAATTAAGCCTAACAATACAAGGTAATAGCAAGGAAATATTTGAAAAACGATGGAAAATGTTTTATGTATGGTTAGATAATGTAAATAAATATGACTCACAAGAATAAGAAATGTAAACCAATGACATGATGTATACTGAAAATTATAAATAAACAGTAAAAAACCCACACATTTAGTGGGATGTTCAGCCTGCTTTGAACACCTTGAACCTGTCTACCATAGAAATGTTGTCTGTGCACATGCTCAGAAATGCATTAATTTGTCCCCTACTGCCATGTACTGCTACCAATTGCTTAAAGAACGAATGATTAAGATAGCATAGAATTAATTGAATGAATGTTTTTCTTAGTAGTTGGAGTCTGAGCATCTGAACAGTTGAACGGTAATCACCTGAACCCAAACAAAATTTCTTTGTACACCCCCTCACACCACATGAGAAATTGCTTTTGAAGCTAAGGTGACTTTAAAAACATGTTGTGTACTACCGGAATCAGCTATTTAATTTTTAAAAAAATTCTTCTCAACACAGATGCCTAAGTTAAGTGGGAACCTAAACAGGATTCTGGATCCTAGCCTAAAGCTCTATTTTCAAAAGGGAAGAGAACTGTAAAGAAGAAAGCTAGAAACCTCTTATTTGTTAGTAGTTTTTTTTTAATGAGGAAAACTAATTTTTGTATATATCAAGCCTGAATAGCCCAGCCTAGCCTGATCCTGTCAGATCTCAGCTGCAGTATTTGGATGGGAATACCAGGGTTGCTATGCAGAGCCAGGCAGTGGCAAACCACCTGTGAATATCTCTTGCCTTGAAAACCCACTGTAGGGTCGCTATAAATTGGCTGTGACTTGATAGCCAAAAAAAGAGTAAATAATGGGTGGGATCTAGTGTAACATTTCTGCTGACTAGAAAGAGGAAGCAAATTTTGTTGATTCTTTCCTCTTGTTGCACACCTCTGATCCCCCCTCCTTATGAGGAGGGTTCTCCATTCCCCTGTAGCAGAATTTTGGTGTGTGTTTGTGGATTTTGAGCTGTAGTGGGAAGGAGAAGGCAAGAAAGTTATTTTCCATTCAGCTGATGGAAAGCATTTTTGACAGGATCCAAGCCAACCATCTGGACTGGCCCAATGACCTGGTAAATATTTACATGACAAGATAAACAGTCGGAAAACATAGTCCATGAGATGTTGAACTTGGAAGCTCTGCCAAGGAGGTTGGCAGCACTGACCACCCACATGACTAGGTCTATTGGTTGAAGGAGGGGATTACAGTCAATACCATCCAGGAAATTCAGAAACAGCCTCTAATCCCCCTAGTTCGGGAAGCCAATGTAGTATAAAGACTATGCCTGCCCCTTTCTTCAGAGAAAACTGTTGCTAATGGGAAGCTAGCCTTCCTTCAGCCTGCCACCTCAAACCCTTAACCCCTGACACAGTCCTCACATAGGTCTGCTGTCACACCATACCATTTTTGCTGGCATCTGAGGTAACAACTTTATGCTTAAATTAATCCTATGTGATGTTATATACACTATGCTACTATTTCCATTTTCATCTGCTTTGTAGAAACCTACTTCCAAAATTGTTACCCAATTAAGCAGACATCTGAAGGAGCATCATGAATAACGTGGTGACATCACTGGAGCCATAAAGAGTGATTTACAACAGATTTACTATGAGGTAACTGTTAAAGCTAAAAGCAGTCTGTTTGGCACTTGTACTCGCAGTAAGTCACCCACACATGTATGCATTTCTTCTCTGTTTAAAAGCAAATGTTCACATTCCATGATCTTAATAGCACTTGCATATCTGGCCCTCAAAGGACAAATGGAGTTCACAATACTGTTTTACAGGCATTCCCACTGGACTGTAGAAGACTTGTCTGGCATTTCTGTAAGCCATGTGCACTTCACCTGAAAGGAACAATTCATAGTTACACTAAAATTCTCAGTCAGTTTTTTAAAAAATTGTCATTAACTCTATCACGTTTAAAATAGGCCTACGCTCTTTCAGTCCTCCTCCTCTTCCATTCTCTAGCTCATGTTCTTGCATAGGAGAAAGACCATCTGTTGGTAAGGAAAGTTGGAAACTAATATTCAGCATGAGATTTGCTGGGAAATATCTGTTGTATATTAATGGCAGCTATGAAAGTAATTATCTATAACGTGGCTAATGCATTTATTTTCATTCTAATCCATCAATGTCAGATAAAATAGATTTTTCATCTATTCCTAGGTAATGTTTGCAATAAACTAATATCATCTGGATGCTGGGCTGGAAATGTAACTCCATGTCCTGCTGTTAAATAATGGGAACTAACTAGTGTTCTTTAATGCATTAGGTGAAATGTTGGCTCTATTGACAATAGTGGTAAATATGAAGCAGAACATGGACCCACAAAGTTGTGCCAGAACAGTTGAGGGAAACAACTTTTCAGATGTATGTATCTACAGGAAAGTTAGTAGCACCATTTCAGATTTCAATAAAATGGGGAGGAAAGAACATTTCAGTTGTGGGGAAGATTCCCAGCAAAGTTCAAAGGCCTGCTATTGGATCTGTTCAAGATTAAATGTTAAAAAGCAAACATTATATTTTAAGAATTGTGATCACTTTTTTATACTGCTTAGATACTGGAGACAAGATCTCTTACAGAATAACTGCAAAATATCAAATCTGGTAATTGTCCCCTACTATTCCCAAAACTGTCCATGGAAAGAAAAATATCTTTCATCTCTTTTATATAGTAGAGAGCTGACCAACACTATTAAACTTCATGACTGACATCCATTATAAGTCTCACCTGTGAGTGGATCACAATGAGAGTGGATGTCCCATACTGAGTTCCAAACATCATCAGTTGCATGGTGGTAATTAAGCCATAATGAAAGCTCTGTTTTAATGTGATTCACCACTATGAGGTGATTTCACATACTCATACAGCATTGGGGAACATAGTATGGTTGCTATAAATTCACTCTTTGTGTTTACTCTGAATACCTTTGGCATGGTTTGCAGATTGGTCTATACAAAAAGCAAATGAGGCAGTAAAGCTGGTCCTGGAACAGATCACTCCGTTGGAAGGTGGCCAAATCCCATTATCGAACATTTCAATACGATACTATTACACATAGAAATCAGATGTCAATAAGAAAGATTCTGGCCTATTCTTCTCTCTGAGATGCAGATTGCTTACAGTCCATTAAACGTCATAAGTGTGTACAATGAACATGTGTTGGTGAACAGTATTATGATAGCAAGTTCCATCCCTGACTGATGGCCAAACTAGATAAGACAGTGTCCTTGGGTCTGCCCTGGGGACACACCACCATTTTGTTGTAGTGAGTTCCCACCAGGGAACTCCTTTTAACAATTCTGCACATTCAGAATTCTGGCTATGACTCATACAATGTGGGGGGATGAGGGGTTTCTGCCTCCCCCCTTGTGCCATTTTCTACCCCCAAACAACAGTAGGGGGCACACAGATTAATGATACCCTTGGTGCAATTTTGGTTTGGAAAAATGCCGTGGGGGAAGGCAGGAATCCCTCCTCATCTTCTGCTTTGGTGCTCCTAACTAGGATACAGTCTTGAAGCACTGTTAAAAGGAGCTACCTGATGGAATCTACAAAATGGTGGCATATGCCTGGGCTGAACTTGGGGACACCAATTTCTTCAAATTTGGCCCATATACACGTTCTTTGGAATGTTTGCATAAGAACCTATGCCTATATGGTTTCTCCATGCAATCAAGAACTCTGAAAAAAACGTGATATGAACTCTCTGCAAAAAAATATTGAAAGTGGCATGCATAGAGGCGGAGCAAGCTAGAGCAGGTTGATCCTGTCCCTGTAACTGACAGCTTCCAGTTCCACTGTCCACATGCCACCATCAATCCCTGATCCCAGGGAGTATATGGAAATTCCTAGAGACTCCAACCAATCAGAGGCCATAGATCTTCTGTGGGAAGAGGCACCAAAAGAGTTAGGTGGAGAGAAAGGTGGTCACCTCCTCAGACAGGGCTTCTCCAGGGATACAAGCAGGGATAGGAAAAGGTATTATAAGCTAGGCAGGTTAGTCTGTTTCAGGATGACAGTCATTTGGGAATTAATAAAAGATTAGGGCAGGATCTGAAGGTCAGCTAACTTTATCTTCTGAGTCCAAAGGCTACTAAAATGGAGGCATGTGGGGACTGAATAAGTGAAGCTGGCAACTCCACAGAAGCTCCAGTGAGGCCAGAAAAGTTCAGGAAAATGGTTGGATCAGGCCCAGCCAAGGTGGCCCAACTCTCTCAGACTCTTGAAGCACTGTTCTGACCAGGCTTACTACTTTTGAGGGTGGTGGTGGTGCTCAATTCTGGGGGGAGGGGCAGTGATCTCCCCCCCCCAGGAGGGAGGTTCTCTGTTCCAGTTTGATATTGCCCTGGAGGAAACATGGCATTCCCCCTCACAGGAACCAATGGATACTAAGATGGCTTATTTGCCATCTTTAAATAAAGCTTTATAAGGCAATGATTAAAAAACCACTCACAACCGCTATCGTTCTAGACAAAACAGTCTTTAGAGCCACAGAATCCATAATTTATCTTCAAATGCTCTACTAAATAGAAGTCTAGCATGCTCATCAAAAGGACAAAAGGGAAGGAGAAGTCTGAACTTCTGGCAATGAATTCCAGAGACTGGGAAGTGTAACAGTAAAACCTTTTTATTACCTTGTGCTGTTTGTATAAAGCAAGCCTATGATGTAAAAGGTATTACTGGCTTTACAATGCAATTTAGTGTGCTGGATGCAGCATACCAAACAATTGTATCTAGTCTACATTGTATCTGTTCAAGATGTACATGATATCCTCATTATGTTCTCTGAAAGTGAACATGCCTTGTCCATAGCTTAGGTGGACGGGACAGACATTATTTACACCCTGTGCTTATTCTTCAAGATTGCCTAAATCTCTAGCCAACTCACTCATTCTCATTTAGTGAAAATTATTATAAACTTTTAGCTATCCGTGAACTGTGTGTATATGCCAAGAGCACTACTCCATTTAAACCTCAATATTCTATGACTAGGATACCTTAAAGGCCTCTGTCCCTAGGGATCTGTTTATGTGCTCAAGCACCACTATCTTTCATATGAATTATGCACTGACTAAAGTCATCTTTGGAGGTCCTCCCTATCATGATCCAAAGTGCCATGATGGATTACACAATGCAGGGCCTTTTCAGTGGTGGTGCCAAAATTCACTTCTTAGGAATATAGGTCTGTTTGCATCATCTCTGTTGGCTTTAAGCATCAGGTTGAAATAATAATCTCTCAGAGCAGCCAATACAAACTATATAGCTGGCTTTATGCTATTTAGCATTTTATAACTGTTTTTATCTGGCATATAAATGTATCTTAAAATAGGTACATTAACGCCCCTGCCACACGGGGGAAAACTGATGCGGGCAAAGTGCGGCTTTTGAGCCGCACCAAAAGAGACATGCGGCGGCGGGATCACACAGATCCTGTGAGCCGCCGCACAGTTGCTCCCCGGCACGATCAGATGCCGGGGAGAAAGCCACGGAAGGGAGCGCGAGGCCGCTGGCTGTGCATGTGTGTGCATGCACAGTTCAGCTGGAAGCCTCATTTGCTCTGGAAGACGGGCGCTCCGGCGATCCGACGGCTGTGCTTGCTGCGGCGTTTCCGGTAAGTCCTGCTCTGTAGGTGTTCTTTTTTACAGCGGATTTTCGGCCTGAAGGGCCGGATCGGGGATGGGTGCGTGCCGCTTCCCAGATGTTGTGGTTTGATCGCGCCCATTTGCTGCTCCCCCAATCCGGCCCTCTTCCGGCCCTAAACCTTCTGTGTGACCGGGGCCTAAATAGAAGCTTTGCAAAAAAGAGTTATAGGCAGCAGTCATTTCCTGCAGGAGTGCACAGGAGTGGAGCTCTGGCAGTAAAGAGCCCAGGGGGCGGGCACATGCAACAAGCCCCACCCCCTGCTCCAAGCAGCCCTCAGTCAGAGCAAGAAGCAGCCAGGTAAGTTGCAGAGCCCCCCCCCGGTCCCCCGGTCCAAAACAGTCCAGTGGCACCTTTAAGACCAAGATTTATTCAGGTACAAGCTCTCCCTCCTCTGCGAGGACAGATCTGCATGTTGCCCTCCCCCAATAGCTAGCAATCCAAAACAGTCTAGTGGTGGGTGTTGCCTTCTGACACACTTCTGGTGATGTCAGGGGGTGTGGCATATGCAAATGAGTAATGCTAATGAGTTATGCTTATGAGCTCCTGCACCTCTTTTTCTACGAAATGACCCCTGGTTATAGGATTGAGAATGACTGTTAGACCTGTACTGAAACATTCTCACTTTCCTAATGTCAGGGTCGTCCAGTAAAGCAGTGGATTCCCCCCTTGTGGGAGATCTTACATGCAGAAGACTAGATGTTATAACTACTGCATGCTTGATTTTAATTAGAGGTCTTCATCTGAAGAACTGGAAATAAAGAAAGATTCAGACACTTCTTATAGATATATATGCCATGATATTTGAAAATTACATGATTCAGTTTTGCAGATGCTACAATGTTTTCCCTTCAGGGATTGTAATATATTTTGCATGTGTTTAGCTATGATCATCAAGAGATTTGGAGTGGGTTGCCACCAATATAGTGATGAAATGCCACTAGAGGCCGCTGTGAAGGTCCTGGGCCAGTAACTTGAGTCTATGGTCAAGTGTCTGAGGGGAAACAAAATTAAGCTTAATCCAGAAAAAACAGGTTCTTGCCCCTCTATTGACATCTAAAATGGATCCCCCTCCCCATTATTCTGTTGGCTGTTGCCCAAGTATAGACATACCTGGAAGATATCCTTTGCAAAGACAGCTATGAAACCACTTTCCCTCTCACAACACATATTTGTCAAACATTTACACTGACTTCACAGTCCCTTACATGTAATACAAATAACCTTAGAATTTGGGATGACATGATTTGGGCCTCAGCTGACTCACTTTAAAAATAGTATTGCAGGGCTGAGGAGGGGAAAACAAAAGCATCCAGGCTTGTTTCATGTTTCTTTTGATCTATTATGAGCAGGACAAAGGCTTTTTTGTAGTAGCTAAATCCCCTCTCTGCTTAGAACTGTGAAAAGTATGACAACGATATCAAATAGATTAATCCTGAAACTTTTAATCAGTAAAATGTGTTTTTCCCCCCTCTTTAAATTACTCCTGACCCAAGTTTGGAGCACGCATGATACCAGGAGCTTTACTGCATGTTTAGTTTTTATGCACTTTTATTTTTATAGACTTCTCAATTCTCTAAAAACCTTTAATCTGAAAGCTTGATTTATGTAGGCCTGGTTTGTTCCATTTTATTAATTTGTTCTATGCAAAAACCCAGCTGCGTTGAATGACTTCACTTTTACAAAAGGCAGGGTGGGGGACCTAAAGTGGCTTTATCCAAAACTATTCTAAGCTTCTTTTCTTGCCTTTCTTTTTCTTTTGCAAATGCAAATGTTCTGCCTGAGAAATACTTCAGCATTCTAAGTTACCGTAAATCCTATGCAATCCCAATTCAAATGTTAGAAAGCTTTTGGTGTAAGTGAAACTACAATTTTTTAGTTATACATTAAAGTTATCAAGTTGACATTCCAAGTTTATATTGCTGTTAATGAAAATCTGCCCGTATTGATGGGAGTCATGTATGTATTGAGAGCCTACACTCTGCTGTGACTCCTGGATGTCTCTCTGTGAAATCCGCTCAGAGAGGCTGAGGTCAGATGGACCTTTAGATCTGCTGGACAGATCTAAAGTGCGTGATCAAACAGCAACATCTGGGAAAGGTCCCACAGTCATCGGCACCCCATGCTGCTCCGCCACAGAAGCGGACTTAAAAGACACCAGGGAAATTCTGGTCTTAATTGGTTCTGATGGGCCACAGACAGACCTTCCACTATCTGATCATGTAAGCACACTCACGCCGTCAGGATGGTCTGCCCATTCCATCCCGACTTGGCACTGGCCTCACTGGTGGACCTCCTGATGGCACCTGGTATTTTTGGCCACTGTGTGACAGACTGGATGGGCCATTGGCCTGATCCAACATTGGCTTCTCATATGTTCTTATGGCACCACTATTATTTTTTTGCTCACTTAGCATAATCGGTCTATGGAGAACTCCATGGACAACTCTCCATTTAGAGGTTTGAGTCCTTGTTTATGCACAAAAAACCCCCACTCACCTGAATGTGCTGTCTGACGGGCTGTTCCAGCAGCAAAACGGATTATACTGGGATGTCTGATAGAGTGACTCCATTTAAATACCTGACCACACCAAATGGCACATCTGACTGCAGCCAGAGAGTGCTTGTATTGCTCCAAGTGGTCCATGTCTGTTGAGGCTGGGTTTTGCATCTGACTTCACTGCCTCATTTGTTGCCAACTGTAGTGCTTTATTTTCCATCAAATTAGTGGAAGGTAGAAATTCACTTCTTTGGGAGAAAGGAAAGATGGCGTTAAAAGGACATCAGTAGGTTGAGGGTAAATCCATTCTGGAGAGTGAATCTGTTTCCCCCCCACACTGTCTCTTGGATCCAATAATACCTCATCCAATAATAATCAATAGAAATCACTGAATGCTGACCTAATTGCTGTATTCTCATAATGGCGTGGGTGTATGAAGAACAGCTGGTTTTTATACCCCACTTTTCACTACCCGAAGGAGTCTCAGAGCAGCTTACAATTGCCTTCTCTTCCAGAGTCCAGATACCGACTGAAAAAGTGGAAGTAGCCCTGGTTTTTAGAGGCCAGACACATGTCTCCTGACCATTGAAAACAATGGAAGGAGAACGGGCTTCTGGAGTCCTGACACCAAGTCATCCACCCATTATTTTCTATGGGCAGTACATCTGGCCTCCTAAATTATGCTCTGTATGAATTTAGGAAAGGATATAATTACTTATGGAATTTCAGGAAAACAATAATCATGGCCTTTCTAAAATAACAAAGTTCATAAGAACTCCAATTTCATATGCAGCCTAGGCTGTTTCCTATCCACCCCAAAACTGTCTTGCTTTATACCTCCCTTCATGATGTTTAGATGCATAGCTTCTTTCCCCATCATTTTAAAGTGAGATAACAGAACTAATACTTGAAACTAGCTCATTTATTTATTTATCTATCCTTGGATTTATATCCCGCCCTACCCCGAAGGCTCAGGGCGGCATTATCATATATAGATAATATAGATAGCATTATCATATATAGATAATGCTAACTCATCACCTTCCTATGAAACCTTGGGTGATAACCATATTGCTAGCAGATGAGGACCTTGAAACAACTTGCTTGGTGGCGAAATATCTATCGATAGTGCTATTTTTAAAGCGGCTTTGAAATCCTGTAGGTAGTTTTATGTATATAAATTATAAAATTCTAAAACTAATTTCCATAATATCATGGGCTTTTATAGAATTTATGGAAGTTTATAAAATGTTGTCTATTAATATTGTTTATGAGTATGTTTATTAGTTTTTTTGTAAAAATGTTTGGTCTAAATTATCTTGTAATTATATGTAATGTGTTTTATAGTAGCTGTTTGTACACTTGGCTTAAGACCTCTGGTCAATGAAGCTAATAAATGAAAGGATAATGCTAACTGAATAAGGAGATTTTGAGTTGATAGGGTCTTTACTGGTATCTGTCTACTGAAATGTATTTTGGAAAAACTGTTTAAGTTGTGAAAACTGATGTTAATAAGAGGAAAAGAAAGTGATGTTCAGTGTCTTGTTCAATGTACCTTTCTCTTTCTTCTAATGATACATATCATAAAGATAACTATCTATACATACTAAGAACACGTGAAAGTTGCCTTGGAAGGTTTTGGGGGTTTTTTTTGCAGCAAACCTCCTATGGCAATCTTGCCCTCTTCCTTCCTTCACACACAGGATTTTCCCTCCATTTTTTCTTTTCTTTCTAGCTGAGCAGCCTCTTTTACCTGTTTTCTTCTTATTTGAAGGTTTATGACTGTCCCTCCCTGCCACATTATTATATTTTGATGCTGGCTTAGCCTGTGGACTTGAGGGACAAGATATGATCCCCTTCCTACCTTAAACTTCTGAAAATGGCACACAAGAGGCTTTTGAAAGTTCAAAAATAAACATTTTATTCAACGTAGAGAGGAAAAGGTCAGGTGAAATCAGGATAAAATGTCTGTGGTGAATCAATAATGACTCTGAGGTAACTTAGTAATTTTACAAACTCCAGTTCATATATTTCCAGCAAGTAAGAGTTTTAATCTTTTCACAAGATTTTAGGATCTTTGAGTCGAGATGCTTTAATTTCAGTGTCTGTTAATCACTCATCTTGAGTTTAACTGATTCTTCAAGTTTCAGAAGAAAGGGATAGACTACCAAGTACCCAGATTCTTTTTCTAAACAAACCAGGGATCGCTCCATTCTTTAGAACTATCTTCCTTTTCAACTGAACAGGGAAGTACTTCTGTAAACTGGAAGCTCTGTCCCTTTTTCTGGTCTGAATGGGGATCTTCAGCAATCCTCCCAGTCCTCCTTGCCAACCTTCCCAGTCCTCAGTCAGTGCTAAACTGGCTTCTCTTCAGCAGTCAGTTCCCAACCCTTTCTTCTCAACGGATGCTATCCAGTTAAATCCATTTGAGTAGCCTGTCACTCAAAGGCTCTGTGGCTCTGTGAGGCATTAACCCTTCACAGTCCAACATATGTTTATACAGCACTTAGGAGCTTTTAAAGCACAGTCCGTCACACTTCCATATACAGCAAAATACTGCATCTCATATTATATTATATTCCATTAACTTGTCCAGCATGTTAATTGCTCAGACTTTTCCATAACAGTATCTAATCTTATTGCCCATACAATCAAATATACATTTTTTCCTTCAAAAATAACTTGATGCCATTCTGTACTTCTAATTCTGCTTTAGATCAGGCTCTTCCTGTCCCTTGCTACTTTGAAACATGTTGAATGATACATCTTGGCTGATATTTATTAAACACATTTTGGATTAATCCTTCTGCTTTATTCTGCTTAATGATCTGCTCTTTATCTTCATAGAACAAACCAAGCAACTTAATTAATGGAAGTCATTAGGCATTGCACCAGCTACTGCACCCAGGTAATTTTTTAGAAATGAGCACAAGATTTGTAAATTGTTTTCTGTTTGACAGGTCAATATCAGTTGCAACCTTTAGGAGTAAAGATACCAGAACATCATGCAACAGAGCAAGAGTAGATAACTTTTTGTCCAAGTGCCCCCCCCCAATGCAGTGTCTCTCTGTGAAGATGTTAGTGTGCCAAGAAACAAAATGGGGGAAAATAGAGGAGGTTTGTACTTGGAGACACACTTGGATCAAGACAAGACTCAATGGTGCAGTCAGCATTTGGGGCATTTGCCTTAAATTTGGCTGGTGGTTGTGCAAGTATGAGAGGTGATGATGGGCATGGGCATATGCCATGCCAGTTGTCTCTTATTGCACCAGTGGTCTCAGTAGTGCTGCCAGAGTCTTGGTTGCTTGGGCAAGGATCTAGCCCTGGATGCCAGGCAAAAAGCTCTGGCCTGCTGTATGCATTTGTACTGAGGATTGTCTATCCTTGCAGTAGGGTGCATTGGGTTATTGTAGTGTTGTGTGAATGGTTCTTTTTGTTAGGATTTACTGCCCTTACAGCAGATTGCTTTGTTGTGGAGCACTTTGTGCCATCAGCTTTAGTGAATCCAATAATTTTTGCAGCACTTTCATTATGTTAATATTCACAGTTTTCAGGCAGTAGATTTATTTATTTACTTCCTTCCTTTATGCCCCATTGTTCTCCCCAGTGGAAATCCAAAGTGACTTACATCATTCTTCTCACCTCCATTTTTCACATTTTGTTAGTACTTCATCATTCCTTTAAGGACATAAGAACAAACTAGTCCCAAAGGCAAGCTGAGGTGAGTGTCTGATCATTTGTATTGCACCAGAGTAGGCTTTCCTCCCTTGTCTTTTCCAGAGAGAGCAAACAGCTGCTCCCCAGTTAAGCACTGGCTTGTCTCAGATTGTTTTGCTGTTCCTTTTTCATTGTATTGGTTCCATGTCAAAAATCCATCATTTTCCAGTGAATATCATGGGCATACAGAGTGCAGCTGTTGTCAGAAAAAAGGTGGTGTTTATCAAGAGGTCTGAAGAGGTGTGACTGATCACCTTAATCGAACACGCAGCTGATAAAAAAAAAGCAAAATCTTCCTCTTAGATGCAAGTAGGATCAGTTTGGTACTCTATTAACTTAAATTTATCCAGCTGAAAATTGGGGGACTGAAATATAAAATTCCTTCCAGGTCTGCTATGAAAAGCAGAGTCATTGTAATTAACTACTCAGCTGGGTATGCCTTGGCCTCACTGGCTGTAAAAATGTGCATGCCACAGAGTATTACACTATTTCTATATTTTCTTATGAGATCTTTGTGTGAAGTGTGTTTTTATAAACATGTACTGCTTCACTTTACAGCCTTGGGGTTTAGTCATGCCAGTCACATGACCATGGAAACGTCTTCGGACAGCGCTGGCTCTTCGGCTTTGAAACGGAGATGAGCACTGCAACCCTAGAGTCGGATTCGACTGGCTTTCGAGCAAGGGAACCTTTACCTTTACCTTTTTACTGCTTCACTATTGATCATGAGGTGGTTCACTACAATGACACAGAGTTTCTAGTCAATTACTTGCTTTGTGCATTATACTAGAAATCAGGGTGTAGCCATCATTTGCAGCATCAGGATGAGATGCAGTAGAATTGGTGAAAATTGTTGTTTTAAAATTTAATAAGCGGAATTGGGAAAGGATCACATTTAAAGGTGAGTGTAAAGGCTATGTCAAGTTTCAGCCAGGTGATAAGAAACCCAGACCAGGTTTATGAATCCAGGTTGATGAAAAACCAGAAGAGATTGGCTAGGAATTGTGGGCAGCAAGAGGAGGTTAGGAGATATGATCCTTGAGCAGGATGGAAGGCAGGGAATTGAGCTGGACCAAGTGTGGAGTCAATACAAATTAAATCAAAAATGGATTTCAGCATCCAGATTCATAGTAGTAGGGCAGGGCAAGATTCTGAAACTGAAATGGGAGCAACCACACAGTTGTTAAAGCAATAGCAAGTATTCTGCACCATCATATACGTCAGGGTGTCAAACTCATTTGTTACAAGGAACAAGATGTTACAAGGTTACAAGATTTGTTATCTGTCATAAATGCCACTTTGTTGGGCCGGGCCATGTGTGTAACACAAAGTACTCTCTAGTACTTTGTGTTACGTTTTATGGCATGCATGGCCTGGCCTGACAAAGTGACATTTATGTCAGATCTGGCCCTCGTAACAAATGAGTTTGACACCCCAAAGGTGATTTCTAGTTGCACCAATCTCAGTTTCTTGTGGCTTGGAATAGAAGCAAGGAAGTCAAAGGGATACTCAGGAATTAAATAAACTAATGGTCATTCTTGACCAGTCATCTTGCACATATCCCTTCAGTTAGGTGCCCATAGTTCTGCAATGGATAATTTTCCTGGGCAGGAGATTAGATCATTGTTTTCGAGAAAATATAGTGTCACAGAACTATTATCATCATGGTGTTCCTTTTATTTTGCCCACTGTCATCTTTAATCGAAAAAGTTTTCAGGCCTTTAAAAACTGGAAAGACTATTTGACTCAAGATGACAGTGAAATGTGGGGGGGGGGGACACTGATGAATTCAACTTGAGGGGAGACTGCTTGATTCCAGCTAAGGGGAAAAGAGACTCCCCTCCTAGGCAGCTAGTGTGGGTTCAGTCCCTCAATCAGTGAGGTGCCAATTTTAGGTTTTACCATCTCCATTCTTCAAAGTTTAGTCATGCTTGCAAAAGTTTCATCTTGAGGCCCAAGGGGGGATTGCTAGATGGTTTTAAAAAACAAGTATTGGATACACGTGATGATAAATTGTCAATCATGTTTGTACTCCTTTGGCCCTGGATTAGTCCAGTTAAAGCTTCCATCTTTGAACAAAATAGATTTCAGACCCTGACTCTATATAGTTTGCCATTAGAAAATGTGACTTGCTGAGACGGCAGTGATACAGCAGTGATTTATTGTTTTATATTCCATGAGGAAGATCTAACCACAAGTAGCTGTAAACGCAGGAAAGCACCTCTTAATGCCGACAGAAAGCTTTTGTTCAGGGGGGAAATTTGCCTAGAGTTTGTCTAAAGCTTATCCAAATACATTTTTATAACATAAGACCCTTCCCACAACAGGACTTTCAATGATGTTTGACCATGCATGATATTATGAATTGCTGGGGTTTTGTTATCCTACTTTGTGGGATTGTTCCAACAGCTTTGGGAAAAATTATGGATTCACCTCAAGGACCTCAGAAGCTGGTGTGTCAACTGGAATATTAACTTTGCCAAATCAGCTAAGATAAGCAGCTGCTGAGATGCCATGAGCACCAGACTGCACAGGACAGAGTTTCACACATAAGAGAGAAAAGGCCTCCCCCACAACAGTTAGTAAGCACAGTAATGCTATACAGGAGTACTTTTCGTTGAACCCTAGCCTGAAAGCCTCAGAATGTACTGCTGATTGCTGACCAAGCATGAAGATTGCAAAACACACATCTGATAAACACCTGCAACTCTGACAAACAAGATCAGTCTCATGGCCGATAAGAAGAGTTTGGACCAACATGCTGTTTTGGGATACTGGAAGGAAGTTATAGGTATGGGGTTTTGCAGTCACCTGGGTGCCACAGTAAACAACAAATGAGGGGAAAAATAAGTCACACTTCTGTCTCCACCTCTTAGGAGTGACATGCCACCAAAGTACCACCCTGCCAAAGGGAAATGTAGAAAAGTCCAGCAGAAAGGCAGATTTTGATAGCAGTTTTTCCTTTTTGAGCAGCTTTTCTTTTCAGGCCAGAAGCAGCCTTTCTGTTTAAAGTACTCCAGCTTTGAGGATGTCTTGACTTTGGGAACTACTCCACTGATTTGGAACACTGGCAACTCCCCCTCCCCTTACTGTTCAGTCAGCCATGGCTGGGCTGACTGTTATAGGATATGGTGGAAATTAAGTTCTTCATCATGCCCAGTTCCAGCACTTGCTTGGACGGCTTCCCCTAGTCTCTTCTTTTTAGCTGCTTCCCTTTGAGGGAGAAAGATTGAAACTGGCTGCTTTTCCCCAGAAGGGAGCCCAAAGAGGCCCCCAGCTTAGAGGGGGTGGGTGATGTAAGACATGTAAAGCAGCTCCCCTAGTGAGAATGGGAAAGGGAAACACATGCACAATCCCAATCAGGCTTTATGAGAATGTACATGAGTGAAATGCTGCTGGTTGTACAATACTATACTGTCTGAGTATGTTGTTTGAATGCAACCTGCCAAACAGGTTCAAGATGCTCACGAACAGCCAAACTGCTTGATGAAAAATTGTCTCCCTGCTCGTGACTGGACAGCAGAACAGGAGCTGAACTGGTGGAGCTTCTTTTATCTCATACCAGTTACCAACTTGTTCTTGCACCATTTTAAAAAAAACAAACACATTTCTTCCTTTTTTGCCCAGATGGTGGCATCTAAATCATGTATGCCAGAGCAGACAGCTCTGGGGGAACTTTTAGGATAAGGGGTCTATGTCATGTTCTAAGTAATTGGTACGAGTCCTGCTAGGAAAAATTCTGGTTTTAAAAGATGATATGTCAGAGTTGCTGATGACTACTGTAGACTGGGCCACCATCCTTTTGTATAATCTATATAACTTTGGCACATCAAGCTAAATTCAGCACACTGTTCATGTCTTGAGGCTTATCAAGGGCTTGACAGATCATTTTTGCTGACCCCTAAAAAAACTGGAGGGCTTTACTGCACCCCTGTTAGACAACAGTTACTGGTTAACTATATTTAGTTGGGTGGGTCACAACTCATATAGCTTTGGTATCAGCCTTTTGTTTATTTATTTTTCTCTTATTCTGTCTCTCTTTTTCCCTTGCTCTATTTTATAAATCTTGTCCAAGTACCATGTAATCCTGACTGAATTGAATGATTCTATTAAAAAAATCAATAAACTTAAGTGGCTTTATCTTCGCCTGTGCTAAGCTTATATCTTTGTCTAGTTGTACAGAGAGGAGGACGCAAGAATACTGAATAAAAGTGGGGGAAAGATATTTTCAAATGGTGTGCCATTCACTAGATACCATTCAAAATTGGTGAGGGAAATGTATGTACAATGCTACGTGGCTTGACACTAGCCATTCAATTTGGTCATGACAATGAGTTATAACTGTGGAGAAAACTTGCTGGGAATTTCTGTGAAAAGCTTAGAATCAATAATAGCAGCAGAACAAACCTTTCACTTTGCTTCTCACATGCAATGGATTTTGCAACCTAATAGCTATCTCAAAACATGTCAATTTTTAAGATAGAAGAGGGGAGAGTCGGTTTTTTCCAAGGCCAGTGTTTACACTCCACATGGCCAGTGAACCGGGTCCAAGAGGGCCTAGCAGCAGGCTCTCCATGCATTACAGGCTCAGGGCATCTGGGTATCCCCTGCTCTTCCAGTGGCAAGCCCTGCTTGTGGCTAGAACTGGGCCACAAGTTAAAGCCTCAGGATGGCTGGAGAGACAACAAGCATGAGAAGCGGCCTGATCGGTTTGGGTAGCATTGCTTTTTGGAGCTAGAGCCCCAGCATCAGCTGGGGTCCTCTGGTACCACCAAAGATGGGAGGTTGGGGCCAGCCAGCTTACTGGGCACTTGGCCATCAGAGCAGCCCTGTGGGATGCAAGTTCCACCCACATATGGTAACAGCGAGTATTCACTGGGCATACGCCTAGTGTAGAAGGTCTGGGAGAGAATCTTAGACAGGTATTATGTTGATGTTTTTACTCTGTTGAGGCCGGAGGGTGCATTCTGCAAGGCCGGCTCCTACCCAACCCAAAAACGATTCTGTGAAGGGCAGCACAGAGTGCACATTTTAAAATTGGTTAGTGGGATACATTGTGGGATACATAGTGGGATACATAGTGGGAAAGATTGAAGGTCAAAGAAGATGGGGACGGCAAAGGATGAGATGGTTAGACAGTGTCATCGATGCAACGAACATGAAATTGAGCCAACTTCAGAGGACAGCGGAAGACAGGAGGGCCTGGTGGGAGATGATCCATGGGGTCGCGAAGAGTCGGACTCGACTGTGCGACTCAAAATTTGTTAGTGGGATACATGGTGTTCATGAGCACAGTGCCATCTGTATACCTTGAGTGTGGTGTCACTTGTCAAGCCACCTGGCAAACATCCTTTGGGTTTGGACTCAGGCTGGGGATTCTCCTGCCATTGAATATAATGAGGCCTTTAGAAAAATGGCCTTGCAAAATGAGCTTATGAGGTGGGATCTCCTAGACGACAAATTGTGGCTGCTTATCATTGGCCCACATGCTAGGGTCAGGTATGACTCAGCCAATGCCAAGCCCAGCTACAGGTGGGACGTGGCCTGGCATGTATGTTAGGAGTACAACTAGGGCAAGTGTCAGTGGAGCAGGTGCACATTCGAACACAATTGTGATGTCTGCTTAGACCTGCATCCTATGCTGTCTTGTCCATGTGATAGGACTTCACAACAGCCTTTTTGTGGTACCTGGTCCTCCGGCTCTGGCATCAAAAAGGAGGGAGGGGGCGGCAATGTCACTTTCTTCTCTGGTGCCACTTCACCAGGTTTTGATAGACCCTCTTGTCCCTACTTGTCATCTACCCCAACAGGGCGGCCACCAAATACCTGTGGGAAAGTTTCTGTATGGGATTTCAGATCCTGTTAATGGCCCCCTCTGTCAACACAGACTGCAATAACCTTGAGTCTGCCAGGGACCTACCTCAGGTAGTTTTTTAAAAGATCACCAAAGAGAGTGCAGCTGGTCAGGTGGCAGGCCTCTTTACCTCCCCACCCATTGCTAATCTTGGTCCTGGGCAAATTTTGGTTAATTCACCATCTCTCTTACCCTAAAGGGACTTCTGCGAACAATTTTATATCCCCGGAACTTTGCTCAGTTAGGTACTCTTACTTTGACCAAGCAGTACAAATCATGAGGTCAGGTAGCAAAGGTGCCCTAATGGCAAAATGTGACATTCAGTTGGCCTTTTGCCTACTCACAGTTCACTCAGATGATTTCTGCTTGCTGGGGTTTCCATTCAAGGGTTGCTCATATGTTGACAAAGCAATGCCAATGGGCTGTTTGGTGGCATGTGTGGCCTTAACCACATTCAGTACTTTTACTGAATGGGCTGTTGAAGACCAGACAAATTGTCCACATGTCACTCAGAATTTTGACAACTTTCTAATTGTGGGCTCTGGTATGTCTTTAGCTTGCACTGCTCGCCTAGCCACTTTTTAAGCATTGGCAGCCGAGTTAGGTGTCCCATTAGCACAAGACAAGGCTGAGTGCCCCACCACTCCCCTAAAATATTTGGGCATCCAACTCGGTTCAGTTCGGGCTACTCACACCTCCCAGAGAATAAGCTTTCATCCCTTAATTCCCTGCTCATGCTGGCTATTGACAGCCAAAAATGTACCCTGAAAGAAATACAGGCTCTCCATGGCCATCTTAATTTTGCTTGCAGGATTGTGTCCCCAGGGAGTTTTGGGCTCCATTGCCCCCTCTATCCATTGGTCCTCTTCTCACTCTGTTTCTGAGTTCCTATCCTTTGCAAGTTCTATTGCCTCTGAAGGGTCTTGGCCAGCCTCAGATGCTCTGGTCCTGTGCTATTGGGCCCACTTGAGGAAAAGGGGTCTTTTCACCAGGACCATAGGGATCCACTTGGTGGCCGTATCCTTTTACAGCAAGGCCTTCAGCTTCCCTGATCCTTGCAACTCATTCCCGGCCTGCCAGGCCATCAAGGGATGGAGGAGGGCTTTGCCTCCTGATCCTGATGCCTGGAAGCCTATCACAATGCACATGTTGTTGGGTGTCATTCAGAAGCTCCCACAGACCCACTGGTCTGTCTTCAAGGGCACTCTTTTCTATGAAGTTTTTACAGTAGCCTTTTGGGGGGCTTTTTATAGCAGAGAACTTCTCATTACTTCACGCTGGTACCATTCCCAGCAAGCCCTATAGCAGTGGGATGTGACCATCCAGTGCAGTGAGCTGCATGTCTGCCTGCAGCAGTCCAAGACAGACCATCAAGGGCAGGACGAGTGGATCCTCCTTCATTCTGCACCCCCAGGCCAACCTTGCCCAGTATGCTTTATTTGTGATTATATCTGGATCAGGCCCTCTTCTCCTGACACCCTCTCCATGTATGCTGATAGGTCTTGCCTCTTGAAGTTCAGGTGTGTCAGCATCACGTGCGCTTGCATCACTGCCCTGAGGCTTTCTCCTGCAGAGTTTGGCATGCACTTTTTTTGCATTCATGCCATCACAGTAGCCTCAGAGTTAGGTCTTCCCATGGATCACATTTGTTCATTGGACAATGGTGATTTTCAGCATACTGGTCTTACGTACACCCTCAATTCAGCTAGGTTATTAATGCTTGTATTTTTCAGCTCCTTCAGGTCTTACCAAATCAGTGTGGATCATGGGCTGCAGCATTGTTTACTGGTCCAGGACATATGCCTCATTGTCTGGGGAGGAAGCCCTGGGACTTAGTGAACATTTTCAGACCACCTGGTTGGGGCATTGGGAAATGTGTTGGTCTTCTCTCTTCACTGTAGTTTCTTGTCATGTCTCACGTCTTGGGCCACTGGATGCCTTGGCCATCCAGTTTGGGGGGAATGACCTTCCTGAGGATAAACGGGTTGTGCTGTCATGCTCTACAGCTGTGGACTTGGAAACTATCCACTAGTGGCTTCCTGACTCTTGCTAGAACTCCTTGAACTTTGTGGGATCCACAGAGCTATATCCCCAGACAAAGTGGACTTGGCTAGGAGGAAAATGTGTAAGTCTGCAGTATGTGCAATGGAATCTTTCAGCAGATAGACCATTGGCCACCCAAACATCAGTTACAGGCAACCATCCCTCTATAGGGTGAATGATGTACTCTTATCCAAACGGATATTTGGCTCCACAGCATTTCGGACCAATTGCTTTGCTGGTTGTAGGCATAGGAGCATTGGCAGGAACAGGGGGAATTTCTCCCCCTTGTGGCAGTTTGGGCATTGGGATGGATCCTTTTGCTAAGGAGATGGTGTCTGTGTGCCCACATCTTCTGTTCTGGAGACTCCCTTAAGGAGTCTTGGGGGTGGAGCCAAAACAATGGCATGTCCAGCTTGGGGGCTGTCAGTGGAGCTCTCGCCACCATGTGGCAGGATACCACACAGCAGCCAGCACCCACGTGGCTCCTGGGGTTTGCTACTCCTTGGTTTCATCCCCTGCAGGCAGGCTGGGATGTGGAGGTTATTGGGCAGCAGGTGGGTCACCCAGTTCAGGATCCATTCCCATGCTGCGCCAATGCTCCTGCAGTGTATTCAAGAATGTTGTGGCCTATGTTTCTCCAAAATATCTGGTGGCTGGTCTATTACTTCTCACTCATGCTCCCCTCTATCCTGTGTCCACAAATAAACCTTCAAAGCTCAATGTCTAATTTTTACTAGCTCACAAATTTGTTCATTTAAACCTTCTCATGCATAATTATTATATTTCATTCTGCTCTTCTTCCACAGAGGTCTGCATCAATTCCCTCCTTCATTTTATCGCCATAAATACTCTGTGAGGTGCCCTCTATAGGGTGAATGATGTACTCCTATCCGAACGGATATTTTGCTCCACAGCATTTCAGACCAATTGCTTTGCTGGTTGTAGACATAGGAGCATTGGCATGAACAGGGGGAATCCCCCCCTTGTGGCAGTTTGGGCATTGGGATGGATCCTTTTGCTAAGGAGATGGTGTCTGTGTGCCCACATCTTCTGTTCTGGAGACTCCCTTAAGGAGTCTTGTGGGTGGAGCCAAAACAATGGCATGTCCAGCTTGGGGGCTGTCAGTGGAGCTCTCGCCACCATGTGGCAGGATACCACACAGCAGCCAGCACCCACGCGGCTCCTGGGATTTGCCACTCCTCGGTTTCATCCCCTGCAGGCAGGCTGGGATGTGGGGGTTATTGGGCAGCAGGTGGGTCACCCAGTTCAGGATCCATTCACATGCTGCGCCATTGCTTGTCATTTTAAGGTACATCCACTGACACTCCTCACCTCTCCAATGGTTAGGTTTCTTAAGCAAAATCATTAAGGAACCAAGGTAAAAAAAAAAAGGGCAGAAAGGGGGAGAGGTATCAGCAGCAAAATTTTATGGTGTAAAGTATCTAAAGATACACCAGAAAGCAGGCAATTGTCACTATGGGTGATTCCGCATGAGACCTTACATCCTAGTTCAACCCTATCCCTGAATTTACAGTCTACACTACACTCAAGTTCACCCCTGTAATTATCTCAGGGTATTTTTTGTTTCCACATTACATTGAGGTCACCCCAGTTTTGCCCCACACTTGTCCCAGGATAAACGGATGCTGTTATAACCAGGGATAAATACAAGGTATTGTGCCATCTGCTTGTCATTTTAAGATACATCCACTGACACTCCTCACCTTCACGCTGAGGAACCAAGGTAAAAAAAAAGGGTGCAGAAAGGGGGAGAGGTATCAGCAGCAAAATTTTATGGTGTAAAGTATCTAAAGAGACATCAGAAAGCAGGCAATTGTCACTATGGGTGATTCCGCATGAGACCTTACATCCTAGTTCAACCCTATCCCTGAATTTACAGTCTACACTACACTCAAGTTCACCCCTGTAATTATCTCAGGGTATTTTTTGTTTCCACATTACATTGAGGTCACCCCGGTTTTGCCCCACACTGGTTCCGGAATAAACGGATGCTGTTATAACCAGGGATAAATGTAAGGTATTGTGACACGAGTTGAAGTATGATAAAACCAGGGATGAGATCCAAGTGCGGAAAGGACCTATGAGAAAAAGTGAGGTAGGAAAATCTCTCTCTTTGGGATTAAACATGAAAATGTACTAGGGAAACAAACCCATATTTTCTACTGAACCTTTTCTCGGGCTTTATCTACACATTGTTGGATACTATGCTATAGCTGCAATATAGCAATCATTTGCAACTAGACTATCTTGTCCAGATAGGAAATTCCACTTTCAAAGGATTGTGACAAGGAATGTTAGCACATTATCTATGTGTGGATGCAACGTATCTGCCTCACTCATGGTTTTCATTCTTCTATCCCTTATGTTCTAGATTGCTTGATGTGCCTGTGGAACTTTAGTCTGAAAAACTGGACAGTTTCCATCTCTCATGGAGTGATGGTATCAGCCTAAAGCAGTGACTCCTGTTTTATTCCCACCAGTGTGTTTCCTGGTGCCCACTACTGTAAGGACTCCACCTCTTCCTCCAGCCAAGACTCTCTTGGATAGTAGGGTCCCCCTTTTATTTCAGACTTAGTTGTTTTAATAGACACCCTCTTTCAAAGCCTGAGTGCCAGAGGATCTGAAACTTGAGGAGTCTCATAAGAGCACCTGGGTTCAGCCACGACATTGGAAAATCCCAGGAAAGAAGAGGAAGGGTGTGCTGGATTTTTTTTTTTAAAGACTGTGCAACCCACCCACCCCAGCTCTAAGGCATGCCTAATATAACCATATCCCTTGCTCCAAAGAATATTTCATCAAGGCAATGTGAACCATTTCCAGCTATAGACAGGTGGGCAACCCTTAAATATCGCTAATCCAATCTGCCACATATGAAGGCAGCCTAACATCCAATTCAACCAGGCTGAGCCATCAGGAAGACACTTAAACCCATCATTCACTCTTTGTTAATATGCTAAAACTGTTCAACAATCACCCCACCTTGGAATGTCAGGTATTTCCCTATTAATCTTCCTGCCAGATTTTGACAGCAGTTACCTTCAAACTGCCCAGTCAAATTCAAGTTTCATATTCAAGCATGAAAGTCCAGATCCTTTTCACATCCCAGTGGAAAATGTGTCAGGTTCTCTCATTACCTGAACACCCTTGCAACTGCTTCTCAGGCTTTTCTCCTTGCTTAGCCAGCTCCTTGTGCTATACCTTGGACCTCAGCTGTGTTTGTCCCTGGGCCTCTCCAGACCTCAAGCCCAGGATTTCAGGTTGTATGTCTCTTCCCTAAGACTTCCCAGTTTCCTCCATCCTATCTTTTATAAGTGTGCCCTCGTGTGTGTGTGTGTGTGTGTGTGTGTGTGTGTTGTGGTTACTTACAGTATTTATTTATTTATTTATTTTATTAACTTTATACCCCGCCCTCCCCGTAAACAGGCTCAGGGCGGCTGTTCTCAAGTGCCCAATGTAGGGGTTTTTTTACATTTTTTTCTTTTTATTTTATTTTGTATACAATAAAGTTGTTTGTGTTTATAATTTCTTCAAAATTTTACTTTGGGGTATCCCCAGCAAGATCCACCCTGGTATAAACAGACTACAAGATTCTGTGCTATTCCTTTCTGGAACCCTTATTAAGGCTAATTTCCCCTTTTCAGGGTCCAGTTTGGGTAACACTACCTTCTTGGCTGATCAAAGAGTCAATCCTGGTCTTTCTTCATGTCATTGAAGCAGAAGGTGCATCAGGATGATCCCAGGAATCATCACCTTTGTGTTTAAAAATGACACCTATTAGGAAACAGCTACCTCCATCAAGGCCTGACCTGGATGGCCCAGGCTAGCCTGATCTAACGATCTCAGAAGCAAAACAGAGTCAGACCTGGTTAGTATCTGGCTGGGAGACCACTAAGGAATTCCAGGGTTGTTATACAGAGGAAGGCAATGGCAAGCCAACCCTGTTAATCTCTTGTCTTGAAAACCCTACAGAGTGACCATAAATTGGCTGAGACTTGACGGCACTTTACACATACACACACTTCCATTAAATGAGAATGTATAGCTTCAGACATAGTAATATTTTGTGATTGGCATCAGCCCTGCTAGTAACCATTTTGTGGTTGTTGGCCATGACTCTCCATGGCAGTGATTTTGTGGTGGCATACTCTATGTATTTTCAAAATCCCATCAGCACCCATATTTTCAAGAAGATTGGAAAATACCGGTATAAAGCTTTATATAAGACCTGCAAAGTCAAGATAATACTGGAGACACCCCATAATACTGCCATCCAAAGTAGTCAAAGTCATCCATGGTTCTGCCTTCGACATCCATCAGGGTTTACTACAATGTACAAGGATGATTGTTGCAATGGAAATAATGAACTGTAGCCAATGGATGCTCCACTAGAGGAAGCAAATCTTTACTGACCTTCCCCTTCTTCCAGAAGACCCTTGTGAACCCAAACATTAGTTCCTACAGAGAAAAAAAATGGGTTGAGAACAGAAATCAGGAAATATCATCCCTCCTTCATTTGCAGAATGTCCATAGGATACAGTACATTACCTATTCAGTGCCATCTTTCTGCTTTGAAACCTGATGTGTGTGCATTATATGTTATTCTTCTTTTACTCTACACTGATTATATTACTTCACTTTTTCAGCATGTGACTTTAATTTTTCACCCTGAAGAAAAGCTTACCTCATCTTCCCAAACTGTGTCTTTAAATCATCTCTTCATTCCCAATATTCTGTTTCTGTTGTCCTCTTCCTGAACTGAGATTCTGTCAGTTGTAGTTTCATTAAAGAAAAATATTAGAACTTATGAACAGTAAGCAAAGTTATAATTTACATTGAAGAACTACTCTTCTCCATTTGGTCTGAAGTAATCACATCGATAGCTGTTCATATTTGCTAATATTATTATTTTTAAGTTATATCTAAATTAGCAGAGGACTTGCAGGGACACACGTAGAGTGTGTTGCTTAGCAACTCAACCCTTTTATCTGGGGAATAATAATACATTTTATTGAACACTGACACAAGTGGTGAATGGTCTCACAGGAATGGTCTCAGTCGCAATCCTGTCACCAGCCTAACACTACAGATGGTAGTGCCAAATTAAAAGACGGATTTCTAGTTTAATATCTTGCAGCTCTGTCATCTCGAAACGGCACCTTTCAGTCTCTCTCTAAATCTGAATTGCTAGAATACTTTTAACAGATTAAATAGTAAGAGGTCTACAGAATAGCGATTTGAAGAATACAGTTTCAATAATACTGCATTTACCGTTATAGGGATGGCTCAATATTTTGCATCTAAACCATCATAAACCAGGCTCTTCCAATGTACAATGTCAAATAATAATTCAAATATGTACATAAATTGCCAGAGAGATAATACTACAAATCAAACTTTGATATCACAGTGATGTATAGTGGTTAGAACCTCAGACTAGGACCTGTGAGACCCAGGTTTGATGGTCCACTCTGCTACAGAAGCTTACTGGGTGACCTTGAGCCAGTTATACACTCTCAGCCTAACCTCATTCACAAGGTTGGCTGTGAAGACAAAATGTAGAATGGTGAAAGTTGCTTTGGAATCCCACTGGGGAGATAGGCAGGATAAAAACCAATTAAATAAGTAAATCACGTTAACGTGGTGCAAACACAATATTTTTCAATGGATTAAATGACACATTCTTTTGATCAGGCCTGCAGGTACGGTAGGCCAATGTCAGGGCCTCACCCCCTTAATTAAAAAACCCACCCCACAAATAGCCATGCTGAAACCCTTATTTTTAAAAGTTTGCTGCTGCACCACCACTGTGCTTTCTCCATGGAGCCACTTCAGCAGCCTGAGCCCACTCCCCGATGGGGTTGGGTTATACTCTTGCACTGCTCAGAGGAAAGAGCCCCCCCTACTGCCTCCTTTTGGTGGCAGCCAGGGCGAGAGCATTGCAGTTTGTCCTCAGGCTTCCCTCTCCCTCCCATGGTGGAATTGGGGGGGGGCATCATGAGACCTTTTAAGTTCCCTTCGACAGGACAAAAAAAACTTAGGAGGACACTCAAGAGAGGAACCTTCAGTACATCTCCAACAATCTCACTTTCTGCTAGCCCAGTCCTGCTGTATACCACCTAGGTCATGGTGAGTCTTTCAAAAACATACCCATGAGCTTTTGGGAAATATGCAAATTAATTTGCATGTTTCCCAAAGGCTCCTTTAAATGCCCCCTGAACAAAAAAATCCTGGCTATGGGCCTACTTCTGATCCCGTATACCCTGCTGTTCTTGCCTCTGCAGCTCCTCAGATCAAATGATTCACACACCAATGAATAATTGCAGGTACTGCTCCTAGTTATTGCAAGCACTGCTCCTAATTTGCTCTGAACACCACAGGCTGATGTCCATTCTTTTCCTTGTCATTCTCAACCAGTTGACTCACAGTAATGGCTGGGTTGCCATGGAGTGTGCAGAAGAAAGTCAACAAGACTCTGAACATTTGTTTTAGTCCAGGCTGATAGAGTAGTTCAGCACCCATGCATTTCCCACAAACATGACAACCTTTACAAGCCAGATGCTGTACATCTGTCCAGCAAGGACAATGGGGTATGGCTCAATGATATTAGACTAAGACTAGTGCCATAGTGCCTTTCATTTGGCAATGGAGTCAGGTGAGCTAAGTTGCCTGGATACTGTGGTATTAGGCATGGGATTGGGAAGACAGTATAGGGTTATGTGTGGGTGGTCTCCTTGCAGGATCCTAAAAGAGAAATCCACTAAGGAGTCTCTAGGAAATGTGAAATATGACCTTCAGGTCGGTTCATTGGCCATGACCTCAAAAGGCTGGAAGCTGTAACAACAGCTTCCACCACTCCTTACCTTAAGCCAGTTCTGTTTCCTTGATTATCCTCAACAGGTAGGTGGGGGTGTTTGCTATCAGCAGTCAGGATATCAGCAGCATTCATGCTGTGCTATGACCCAGGGGAAAAAATCTGCAGTCACAGTTGTGGCCTGATTCTTTCCATTTCATTGTGTCTGTATTATCCTTTTCTTCCTCCCACTTCTGGCTCGTCCCTGCCCCAGGCACAATATTTTAGCTGAACATAATTTGCAAACAGGAACTGCTCTCTTGGTCCCCTTATTTCCCCTGCTCTCCTTTCTCTGCAAAGGTGGAACAGACCCCCTGGAGTGGGAAACGCTGGGCATCCTTTCTAACTTCCCTGCTTTCTCAAATGTTTTGCCAACATTATGCTTCTAAGCATACATTTGGGTGTATTTTCCCTTTTCCCTGTATTCCAGCTTCTGTTGCTGTTGACACATTTGTGGTTTATTTTATGGAAATGCCTCTCAGCAGTAGTAACTGCAACCGCTCAATTATTTACACCATGCAATAGGAATTTATTAAACATGGACACAACCCAGGCAAAGATGTACACTTTTAAATCCCATTGTTTGAACAACAGAATTAAGCACATACTTAACTTTCTGCTGATCAAATCAGTGGAACTGAAGTTTCTTATATTTAACTAGATTCTCCATGTGTATTGTCTATAGTGACATCCACATGGAATTCTCATTGAATTACACCTATATCTAAATTTCAAGGCAAGGTTCCTGCTCAGGTGAAACTTACAAAGGATTTTGAGGGGGGCCACTGTTTTTCAGTAACATTTATGGCACTTTTCAAGAAAGTTCTGCATATCTTGTATCTGTGCCCAAGTTCTAAGTCTCACCTAGATGGGCTCTGTTCTGTAAGGTGGAGGAGCAGCATGTCACCACATGATATGCAGTAGCTGCTGAAAGAAAAGGCCAGTAACCATGACAGCCTGATTCATGCAATTCTTCTCTCCTTTCAAAAATGTGTTGAAACATACCCCATGAATGGGTATATTAGCCTGGCCAAACCAAACCTCAGTTTCAGGGGTTGCCAAACTTGCTTAATGTAACATCCACATAGAATAAATGTCAGATGTTTCAGAGCCACAAGACATGAACAAATATTACACACATGTTTTTATTGGAAAATATGCATATTTGCTTTTTATTAACATTAATTAGACTGAAAGAGCCACATGCGGCTTCCGAGCTGCAGTTTGGTCACCCCGTTCTATCTGTACATCAATCTACAGTATGGATTTATCAATCATCTTTGTTATCCAATGGCTTGTCCCAAGACACATTGAGTGGCACAACACTCACACAATGGCCCCTTCCCAACTTCCCCCTCATTGCAACCCATTGAGCACCCCGTATATGTTCCTGGGGGACCAGTAGCTCCACACAGTCAGGATAGGAGGCAATATGGAGTGTGGGATTGGCAAGATATAACCTCTTATTTGCTGATTAGAGGGTACTTCTGTGGGCAAAAAAAAAAAGTCAGAGGCAAACCATTTTCCTATCAACTTTATATACTCGGAATTCTAATCTAATCTCTTATTGTCCATACCATAATATCTGCTTTGTGTTGCGGTTATGATTTTGATAGAAGATGACACTTTGTAGCTCTCTTGGGGTCATTCAAAGGACAATCTTTAAGTAAGCATCTTTTTTGAACCTGTAGTGATGAAATACCTTTTGACTGGAAGTTTGGAGAGGAGCAGACTACACATGAAAAAAACCTGGTAAAGCTGCATCCCAATTTCCAATGCACTGACCTCATACCTTCCTGCTCTCAAATTCCCAGTGAATGGTCACATGTACCACACTGTATCAAGCAGTACATGTACTCTGTGGTATACTGGCAGTTCTCTTACAGTATCATCCCCAAGGAGATGTCGTACCTTTGTGTGTTTCCAAAATCTTATTTGCTTTTTGCCTGCCTCTAGCCAATTTATTGTAATATTGAATGATGTAATCTCACTCCTTGAGACAGCTGTTGCAAAATTGTTTAGCAATTTACATATTATCCCAAGAACTGGGATATCTTCAGGGATTAAAAAATTACTAGTGAAATGTCTATCATTTGGCTGATTCGTATGGGTGTGTATGTTTGTAGGGAAGGGCTTGTATACTGCAGGGGCTCTTATAGAGGCATATTAATTCTTTGTCCAGAAGTCTTACAAAACATAGAAACAACTGAGGGGAAGAAAAAAGCACATCTTGCAGCTCATATTCTTAAAACCTGGTCATACCAGCATATGGTGCAGCTGCTGGTGAATTACTACTGGTGTTAGATTACAACATAAGACATGAATTATATGTTTGATGCAGAGCAGATTCAAATGGAACTGCATGGTGGAACAGCCCCCCTAACTTGCAGGCCCTGTTCCATCTTGCCTTCCTAGGCATCTGGGCACCAGCAGCTGTCAAAGGTGCCACCCATCTGCCACCCATCTGGCTTTCCCAGTCCTTGGAGGGCTTTTTTGCTCCCTCTTTCAGTTTAACCACTGCCACCACTTGGCCTTTGTAGGAACTACCTGCTGAGAGGACCAGGGCTCCCATCTTACCTTCCCTGCAGTACCATTCTAAGGCCTCACTTCATACCCATGTCTCTTGCTACGTAGCATCTGGTTGCCACAGGGACAACCTTCTGCACTTTTGCACCACTGGGGAGGTAGCAACCTGTTAACTGACTGCCACTCCCCTTCTCCTGTCACTTGTTTTAAAATAGTGTTTCTGAAATGGTGGAGGTCTATGTGGTACAGAAAGCAGCTACTAGCATTAAAAGTTAAAAATATACTCTCGAGGCAGCAACAGATTGAGCAAAGGATCCAAAAGAAAATGGTAAACACACAATTCCTCTGTCCTTCCCTCTGTATGTGCCCTAGCTGATACAATTCAAAGGCCCTCAACTTAAAAGTGACAGTGGTTTTAAGGAGTTTGCAATTCCTAGGAGTCTTTGTTCAGGCCTCTGGTCCCCCACATGACAATGGCCAACTTCAGCATGTCCCAGCTGAGAGTTCCGTCTGCCTCGATGGAATCAGCTCAGAAGAGATACTTTGCTCCTTGTGTCAAGGAGTTTTATTGTCTTTTTTTTGCCTACCCCTTCTATGGGAGGAAACCCTTCCTAGAAGCTCTAGAAAAAGACATTCCTAGTATTTTAAACCTTCACACGAGCAAGATAATCCGGGGGGAAGTGAGGCTTTTTGCTCCGGAGCAAAATGAAGCACGGTATCATGATCTGACGTTCCCCTGAGGCTCCGTGCTCAGGCCATCAGCCACTGATCACACAGTGATGGTGAAGTGTGGCAACGAAGCAGTACCACGTTTGTGTGCGTGTGTGTTTGTGCGCATACCATGGAGGCTTATAAGAAAACATCTGGTGGGATGTGGACGGGCGCCAGATGTGACAGATACCAGCGCTTCCGCAATCAGATGCCCGCCCGCTCCCCACGTTTTCCAGATAATACTACACTTTACCAGCTACTTTTTAACTCTGCATCTTCGGCTGGATGCTACGGGTTGGAGACGGGCGTGCGATGCTTGCCAGATGTTACCTATGATCATGCCCTTTAATCTGCCCGGCAGTCATGCCTCTCACGCGGCAAATTCTCCGTGTGACCAGGACCCAACTCTCTCTTCCCTGCTAGGTGTCATTGTCTTCAAGCTGGACATGTGACTTTGTATAGAAATATTGCTTCTATATTCACATGCCTTCTCCTGTGATGTCTTTTGATAACATGCTGTGTGGAATTGGGGTATAATTGTTTGATACCTATGGGAGTGAGTTCTCTTGCTCTTGCTTCTTGCTCTTGCTTATCTCTCCCTTCCTCCTCTTGTCATTGTCTGTTTTATTGCACCTGAAAATGCTGCCTCTTGAGAGACAAAGAGTTGCTTTCAGAGCCGGAGCACAAGGTTGTGCAATGATGGGATTTCCCTTCAAAATCCCTTGGATTATCCTGGACTGTGGATGTTCTGACTTGGTAACTATGAATCATAATATTTAGTTAAAGCAAACAGCCCTAGCCTTTGTTATTTTTGTAATCTCTGGTAGTCTATGCTAAGCTCTGTACTGAATAAAGATCCTCCTTATTGCTAGTTTGTCTCTGGTGTTGTAACTGGATTCCAAGTCTAAGTCTTGTGCCTAAATGCTCACCATATACGCTACCATTGGAGAGTAAAAGTGTGCATCTCTAGATTGAGTTGCTAGTGTGTTCTGTCCCAGATGCCAACTAAGGGTTTGAATCTCTCCCTTAGGAAAGGCAGGGACTATTGAAAAGATGTTCTGGTGGCAAATTGTCTGGAAACCAGAGAGGATATAGACCATCTTGTGGTTTGTTGTTTAATGTACTGAAAAGTACAAGATTCCCTTCCATCCCTGGACTGGCCTGGGTGGGCTAATCTCTGTACAGACTTAACCATTTCATTGTCTCCAGCTAGCAAGGTATTAGCCTTTCTAAAGTGTTAGCCTGAGTGAGACTTAACTTCCCCTTCCTTCCTATTCTCAGCTAAGAGAGGAATAAAACCTCCTAAAAACAAAAGGTGAAGGTTTTGCTCCAAGGAAAAATAGTGTAGTGGTTAAGAGTGGCAGACTCTAATCTGGGAGAACTGGGTTTGATTCCCTACTCCTCCACATGCAGCTGCTGGGTGACCTTGGGCAAGCCACAGTTCTCTCAGAGCTGTTCTCTCAAGAGCAGTTCTCAAAGAGCTCTCTCAGCCCCACCTACCTCACATGGTGTTTGTTGTGGGGAGGGGAAGGGAAAGGGTATTGTAAGCCACTCTGAGACTCTGAGTGAATGGTGGGCTATCAATCCAACTCTCCTCTTCCATTACTCCAGGCAAGAGTTGATAAATTGATTACACTCAAAAGTATTTTTCCTCCTCTCAATTTTTATTTTTCCAATGTCTGGCCTGATGAAGGGGTCTGATGAGCTCAAAAGCTTGCACACTGTTATGTGCCATTAGATAGGTGCTGATAAAAGGTACTGCATGGATTATGTTCTTTTCTTTTTGGATTTCACTCCGAAAGTCTCTGGCCACACACCACATATGGCTCTGTTGGGTTGAGAGGCTTGTCTCGGCTGGATGTGTCCACTTGCATGCTATCCATGGGCAGAAGGGTACCACCTTCACTGGACTGTCTGCCACCATGGGCTGGACTGGCCTAAGTGGAGGGATGCCATCAGCCTACCAGAACTTTGCTCAGTAGCTATAATGGCCAATCATCTTCTGGTGATGGACTGTGGCTGGGAAGAACAGGGTTCAAATTGCCTCTCAGCTACAAAGTTCATTGGGTGATCTTTTGTCATTCTCATCTGTCTTTGTGAAGGTAAAATGGACAAGGGGAGAACTCTGTAATTTGCCCAGAGCTCTTCGGAGGAAGAGCAAAATAAAAAATACAATACCTAGATATTCCCTGTTATATCAGGAATGAGGCTTTCCCCCACATACGGTACTCTGTCTTTCCCACAGAAGTGAATAGAAACTATTGTCTTAAAGGGTTAGACCTAGAAACAATGCTGGAATGAAGGCTAAACCTATTTCCTGGGGAAATAGTTCTGAATCTTGGTCACACTATATGGGATTCTGGAAACAGGCTTTTACAGACATGGATTGAAATCTTCTAAACTTATTCTCTTTCCTGACACTGATACGTGCCACTGATTGATTTGGTATTCCATAAATCCCTGCCTCGCTGTATGTTATAACTGAGCTTGCTCTGAAATTGTTGCATGAATTAATTTGCTAATGCTTTCCTAAACATTGTAGACTTAAAGACTGTGAGAACACTATGATAAAATGGGTATACACAAAAATTAAAGCTTCACCCAAGACTCTTCCTCCTCTGGTTTCGGTTTAAGTTCTCTAATGCAATGAAGAAGGAATTTAACAATTCTACACTTGCCACCAAGTTTTGACTGCAGGAACATTTCAAAATGTACTTGGAAGTTTCTACTGAGGTCATTCATCTGAGGAAATAGAATAAAGCTGAAAGAATGTCAGTAAAACTAGCAAAATTCCTTGGGGGTGTTTCTTATATCCTTAAATTATATGTAAAGCAAGATTTCAGGAAAATGTTGGAGGGTCTTTCACCAGGAAGTATCCAAGGATTTTTGAGGGAATCATAAATAGTTTTTGTAATTTCTCTGAGGAATTTCACACACCTCTAGCATTTTAAAAATTTCATTGTAGCTGCCTGTTATGCTTAAAACAAGAGTAAAACAGAAGGGCATTTTACTATGTATCCATCAAAGATCCAGTCTGCTATAAAATCTTACTATTTTCTCTGCTAGCACGTTTTTTTACAGATTGTCAGCGAGAACAACCTTCTCTAAAAACAGTAAAATAGCCATGTGTCTAACAGTGCAATCCTGCACAGATTTACTCCAGTCTAAACCCACTGATTTCAATAAACTTAGGTTGGAGTAACTCTGCATAGCATTGTACTGTCAGAATCGGCTACAGAGCATGGGCAATTGCTTCAATAATCTGCAGTGGAAGTGCATGTTTGTTGAAATATGGGCGATGCCAATTTAAACATTAAATTTAACACTCTTACCCATTCAATTTGAAGTCTCATAGCACACATCTTTTAAATGAACAGCAAAATCCAAGGGCAAAAGTTAACATGGATATTTGTTTCCCTGTGATCAAGGCTGATAGTTCTTAAAGTATATTTTAAAAAGAAAGTAAGAGCAAAAATATTAAGAACACAAACTATTTTTCTCCTTCCACATGATTTAATAGATATATTGGGCTGTCATGCAATATATCATTAAAAACCATATACAAAAATAAAACTAAAAAGAACAGGGCCTATGACTAATGTTTGTCAGAGCATATAAATCAGAACAGTAAAAGAGATGTCTTCATGTTCAATTAAAAACCATTTCTTTCGCCCATCCTTCTCTTTTATCATTCCAGGGAGAAGTTGGGCTAAAGCAGATGTTAAGCTAAACAAGAAGTTATCACAGAAACTGCTAACTCCAACTTGGGAAATTCCTGGAGATTTCGAGGTAGTGTTTGGGGAGGGAAGGGAGCTTAGCAGGGGTGTGAGTTCAGCCTCTGAAGGAACCATTTCCTCCAGGGGACTGATTTCTGTAGTCTAGAGATCAGTTGTGATTCTGATAATGGCAGGCTCCACCTGGGGGTTGGTTACCCTAACCCAGGCTGTGGTCACACACACTAAATAATCCACTTCAATCCACTTTCAATGCACTTTCCAACTGGATTTTGCCAGTTCACACAGTAAAATCCAGTTTGAAAGTGGATTGAAAGTGCATTATTTAGTGTGTGTGATCACAGCTCCACTATATAACAGTTGCACGGGTTTGTGGTAGACAAAATTTAAATGAGGCACAAAAGTACTATTTACGTTGGGTGAGCTATTGGCTGCTTCATGTGGAGAAGCTGGGAATGGAGCTAGATAAGCTATTTGAGCTCTGACTTAGGCTGTGATCACACGCACCAGAAGATCCGACATAGGCACAAATGCCCGATGGATCAAAAGGGTGTGATCAGACAGCAACATCTGGGAAGCGTCCTGCAGCCACCAGCAACCCATGCTGCTCTGCCACAGAAGTGGAGTACAAAGACACTGGAGAAAATCCAGTAGTAAACAGGTTGTGATGGGCCACAGATGGACTTTTCCCTGTCTGGCCATGCAAGCACACTTCTGAGCTGTTGGGATGGTCTGATCAGGCCATCCCGGCTCGGTGCCATTCACCCTCCCTTCGCAATATGTGCATCATCACATAGCCATAGGGGACTCTCAGTGTGAAGATGCGATTCCTCATTTATGCACCTGGGAAACAAACAGCAAAAATCCCCGACTCACCTGCAGTTGCATCTGATCACACAGTGATGGGCAGCAACTAAGGGCTGTGTGATCTCGCAACTGCAGGTCAAATTCCTCTGGAGAGAATAGCCTCGCTTCCCCTCCACTTCAACTGGTGCATGTGACCACAATCTTATTCTCTGCAGCAGGCTTTTGTTCCAAGTCAGACCACCCAACTTCCCTGGTCACCTTTGGAGGCACCAAGCAGGAATTTTTGTGCCCCCTTCAGATAGGCAGAAAAAGGGACCCTTTTTAAAATAATAAAAAAAGATCTGCTCCACATTGTCCTGATGAGTATGGTATTTTTTAAATTAAAGCTGCTCTTTGCCTGATTAGGTCATAGCTGCTGTATAGGTAGGGTTAATTAGCAAACACCCTGAGATATTTGAGAATGAAGGCCTATTCTCAGCCTGGACCATCACTGGCTTAAGAAGAAGGGTGCTGGAGAAAGGATGTCCTTACTAGTACAGCAGCATCAGATGAGTGCTGAATGGAAAAAGAGAGATGAGTCTTAACACTTTTCAGCATCATTGGTTTTTTGTTTTGTTTATTTGTTTTTAATGTACAACTGAGGATAAAATAAGCCCATGGCAATGCTGGCCAAGTTTGGTTCCAGGGTGGGTGAAAACAAAAGGCTGTTAGCTGTGGTAGGCTACTGAAACCAATCTAAGGTCCCGGTCACACAGAGGGTTTTGGCCCGGGAGAGGGATGGATCGGGGGCACAGCAAATGGGAGCAATCTCACCACAACATCTGGGAGCGGCGTGCACCCATCCCCGATCTGTCCCTACCCCCGAAAACCCGCAGCAAAAAAGAACCACTGACAGAGGTGGTCTTACCTGAACGCCGGCGCGTCCTTCTACCGGCGCATCCCCAGCTCCTGGCCGAACTGCGCATGCGCACACATGCACAGCTGGCTGCCTCGGTCTCTGACCATGGCTTCCTCCCCGGCATCTGATCGTGCCGGGGAGCAATGGCGCTGCAGCTCAGGGGATCCATGTGATTCTGCGTGTCTATTTGGCCACACATTTTCTCCCCCGTGTGGCAGGGGCCTAAGATTGTTTAATTGGTTTAGATCAGTCACTTTGCTCATGTCTCATGTCCTTATTTTATGTTACTGGACCAAATGACATATATGCAGTTGACTCTCCTTTTTAACATCCAAACTTTAATAAGATTTACTTTCAGTTACGCCATTCCATCTTTCAAGAATCTCAAGTTCTGGCAACAGGTGGAGGGGAGGGAGGAAGAGAGTCATCATGACACAACATAATGTCATGAAGATGAGTGTTACTCACAGTTATGAATAGAGAAGTGAAGCTAAAAAACATGGTGATTGTATGAAGAGAGTAGTGGAGCTCCCGGACCAAAGTGGCTTGGGCCGACTGTTGCTGCTGAGACAGGTCACGCAGCAGCTGCGCCAGGTGCTTGGCCAACCATTGTCTGAACTGTGTGACGTCCACTGCTGTCATCCCTATGTGGTGGTGGGGAGAGCTTTTACTGAGTCCTGGCTGTTGTCGGAGCTGGCTGATTCTTCTGAAAACTCTCATGGGTCGGCCGGGTGCTCGGATGGCAAGGAGTTTGAACCGACTGCTGGTGTACGCCACCCGGGGGGCAGTAGGCAGGGCAATGGCCTACCTAGTGGGTCTAGCATGCCTGCATTCTCCACCATGTTGTGACAGTCTCCCTCCTTCCCACGTGGTCCAGTCCCCATGGCTGTTGCTGCAGCACAGTCTGTACTGGGACGCCGGGCATTTGTAAGGGTGGTGGGGCAAGGGAGGTCTCAGAAAGACAGGGGACGAGGTTAACGGCACCTCGGTCATCCCTCTGTCTGCTCCGCATTGGCCTTCAGTCTCCATTGACTTTGGGGAGTGGTGAGCTGCTCCTCTCTCTGCACATCTGCTCTCTTTCCCCAGCCTCGACATTGCATCCTTCCTCCTCGACTTCCCTGCCAACACCACCTCTTATCCCTGCCCCACTCCCCAGTACCACCTCCCGTCCCATGTCTCCCTTCCTGGTTCTAGCCCCACCCCCCTTTATCATTCCCGATGCTCTCCCGGCAGCATGGGTGTGGTGGTGCGGGGTGGGGCTGGGGACTGGCCGTCACACCACTTTTCCTGTTGCTCTCTTCACTGGATGCCATCTCTCCGGGGTGTGTGCCTCTTCACGCAGTGTCCTTCAATTCCCGCACCATGTCTCCCTTGCAGTTGCTGCCCCTCGATTCCCGGCTTTGCTGTCGTGCATGCTTCGGGCCACTCTCGCTCCCATGCCCCGTATCAGTTGGACACCCCTTTTCCTCAGTTCCTGGCATGAGTGGGGTGCTTTTGGGGAGTCAGAGAGGGGTGAGCTGCATCCCGGGACTTGGGAACCGGGACAAATTCTTATTCAGGCACCAAGCCTATTCTTAACATTTTGCCATTGAAGTAATGCAAAATATTTCACTTTGGTTGTTTCATTCTCTATAGCCACCAATTTGCCAGTCATCTTCAGCATTGGTCATATGACACATATCCGCTGAGACCATAAAAAAAGAACTATGGCAGTAATTTAAGTTGATTACTAGATCAGTAATTTTGATTACACTGCAAATAAGACCAGAATAAATCTTGAAGGGAAACTGCTTTTTTAAAAATCTTCTGTATAATAAAATTGGTATATAGTTGAGATGGCCTGTTCACTCTTGCCTGCATGTCACTTGATTGTTTGCAATTTGAATAGATAAGCTGTCTCAATTGAAGGCAATTGCATTTGAGAAAAAGATGCCTTACCAGTTAGAAATTTAGGATGCAAAAATCGGGGGAAAGACAGGAATATTTAATGCATGCCTATGGGTCACTTGATTTCTGAATACTGATATACCCTCACATTATTATTTGGTATTGCACATGGACATAAAGAAGTTTATAACTTTGATTGTCAACTTTATTCAATTAACATGGTCTGCAATGGCAGTTAAGTATTAAACCCCATCTTTTCAGTATGGGTATCCTTGCTAACATATATATGGCAGTGTAGGCTAAACTGCCCATGTCCTCTTACAAATGAGCAGTACCCCCATGGCTCTGAGCTTGGTCAGTCACCCATATGAATCTGACTCATTATGGCCTCCACACTCAAGATGTGTTAAGCAAAGTAAGTCCAAATAATTGACTCCTGAGCAAGTAAGCTTTGAGTGAGTGTGGCAGACCTGCTGTAGAGTTGATTCTCTCCCACATGCCAGGACCATGGAGTCCTGGGAGACTGTTTGATAAAAACAGCCTCCACCTTGCAAATGACCTTCTTTACACCTTTGTAGCTCATATATAGAAAGAAACAGTACCTAGAAAATGCTATTGCTTAAGACCTGGCAGTGTGGGTTAGGTGAAATCACCAGCCCCACAAAGCTGATGGAGGGGCAAAGTTTCTACATGGCAACCATAATATTCCCACAACATTCAGCTAAGTATGGAAGGTCTGTGCCTTGCCTAGACTTCTGGGAATGGCAGGGTTCTGGGCTTAAATATCTTGCCCATTCTGGACACCCACCAGCTTTCTGAAGCATCCAGGCTGTCTGTCTTTCCTTAACGTTGATTTAATTACTTTGTGTAAATGGTGAATCTTCTTTATATTTTACTAAAATGTGCTATCATACACACAAAATGTGTATACTCCAATACTATCGTTAATTTTAGAAAATGTCCTAAATAAATGGGAATTAAGGAAGGAAGTAGAGAGAAACTCCAGAGTAATAAAGGGATCAAAAGGGAGAAATATAATCATCCTAGCCAGAACTTGAGAACATGCCCACACATATATAAACTACAAGTAAGGACCTGCAAGAAACTTATGGGGTAGCTATCCCATTCCCCCCACCTTTCCATTCCACCCCTCTCCCCCTACCTCTCTTATACTCTTTCTGCTTTCTGCCACCACTTTTTTTCTCTCTCTCCTCCATGCATATCACTTCCTGTCTCTTTCTACCCCCTCATCACTATTTGTTTTTCTGCCTACCTCATCACTTTTCCTCTCTCTTTCTGCCCCCACCACATCACTCTGTCTCTTTCTGCTTCCCATCCCACCACTCTCTCTTTCTGCCCCATCATTCCCCCAGCCTTCCACTCGCTTCACCCCTTCACACAGCAGCAGAAGTCGTGGCTGCACTCCAGCTGCCCACTTGCTTCCTCCTCCCCCCAGCAGCAGTGGCAGCTCTCCAGGAATCATAGCAGATCTCCCACCTACATGGATCAATTCCCCTAATGGTCGACAGCTCCAGGGTGGACAATTCCTGGAAATTTGGGGGTGGAGCCTTGGGACAGTGAGGCTTAGGGAGGGAAGCAGCCTCAGCAGTGTATAATGCCATAGACTCCACCCTCCAGTGCAGCAGTTTTATCCAGGGGAACTGATCTCTGTCACCTAGACAGCAGTTGTAATTCCAGGTGATCTCCTGTCTCACCTGGAGGTTGGCAATGATAGTTCTTGTGGAGGAAATAGCTGGTTTGGAGGGTGGAGTCTATGGCACTATACTAGTCTGATGTCCCTCCCTTCCACAATCCACACCCTTCCCAGGCTCCATCCCTCAAATGTTCAGGAATTTCCCAACCTGGAGTTGGCAACCCTATCTCCTTCCTACCCAACAGCCAATCTACCTTTAACTGCCCGTCTGTCTTCAGATTTCCATCTCCACTCCACTCCGCCACAGTCTCTAACTAGGACAATTACAGTCTTTCTCCACAATGGGGACCAAAGCAGCATATATTATTCTCTCCTCCTTTTTATCTGCACATCAACCCTGTGAGGTAGGTTAAGCTGAAAATATGTGACTGGTCCAAAATCATCCAGTCAGCTTCCACAGCAAGATGGGGATCTGAACCTGGGTCTTGTAGACCCTACTCTGAAGCCGTAACTGCTGCACCACACTGGCTTTCATGAAAGTCGGGTAGTATCAAGTCACCCAGAGGGCCTAAGGTTGCCAACCTCTAGGTGGGACCTGAAGACCCCCCCAGAATTACATCTGGACTCTAGACAACAGAGATCTATCCCCCTGGAGAAAATGGATGCTTTAGAGGGTGGACTCTGTGACATCTTCCCTCTCAAAACCATGCTCTCTTCAGACTGCCTTGCAAAATCTGTAGGAATTTCCCAAACCAAGGATCCCTCCCTCAAAGGTCAAAATATTCCAAACCATGCTCTCCTCAGACTGCATTGCAAAATCTGTAGGAATTTCACAAACCAAGGATCCCCTCAAAGGCCAAAATAGGTCTGGAAGGGGCCCTGTCCCCTTCCCTGCCTTTTACTGACAAAACCAAGCCTGGAATACTATTGTTGCCTAGTAACAGTCAATTAGGAAATCCATTTTTTTAAAGCTACAGGTGCTTCTTTTATCATTTTCAGCTCTTTAAAGCTGCCCAGTGTATTTTTTTTTATATTTCACATTTTTCTGCAAACCTAGGACCTTTTTCAGGTTTGTAGAAAGATCTGTCTTGCCCATTCACAGCTCCAGTCATTTAATTTAAGTATCCAAAGATATCCTGACTTTGCTATTTGAACACAAGATTATTTTATCTGAAAGAATCACCCCACTTTGGAGAAGATGAGGCTCAAGCTGCTTGGCAAATGATTCCCCAGGCTCACACAATTGCCAGTCATATGGTGCTGGATAGGTACCTGTGGAATTATTCTACAGAATTGTGTCATAACTGGGTCTGTGGTGTCACTGTCATGTATAATGTCTGGTTGGTATAATTTATGTACTTATATGGGCTTAGCGAATCTTGATTTGTTAATTGCATTTGTTGTATTTTCCTAACAAATATATCTATGTATTCAAATGAGGCTGGGGTAGTTAGAAATTATTATTATATGCTGAATCAAAGCTTAGAAATCTAACCATGTAGTTGAATGCAATTTTAAAAAAACATGGAAATGGGCAGTATGGGCCTCTATGGAGTTGAGGGGACAGCTGGTATGACAGCTCTTGACATCCTGTGTGTAATTGGTTTTGAATGCTTGACAGATTTTCATAATGGTACTGACGCACTCAGACCAGCAGGTAACTACTGGGAATAGACTGAGTGGTGGTGAGGCCATTTTCATAAAACTCTTCCCCGAGAATCCTTTAGACACACTTGACATCAAAGATGTATTCCCTTTTAAGTTCAAGTGCTTGTCAACTGGTACACCCTTTCTCATTAATTCAAAGAGGAGCAGAATACCTAACACTCCACCTCTGCACATTATTTAATTAAGTGATTTTCTTTAAAAAAAAAAGATTAAGGCTGAGTTGGAAGTCTAGTTATACAAGAAATAAAAACACTGTTGTGTATCCAAGAGGCACATTTTTATTTTATATTCTAAATTACTTGTGCTGGATCATCTCAGCTGAAAATTATTCAGGCTGCCATCCTTATGAGAAACTAAGACCCAATAAACTCAGTGAATTGTATCCTAACGAGCCTTTCTCCAGAGGAAGGGTCACTTCCTTCAGAAGAATGGCCACTTCCATCAGAGGAGGGCCCCTTGCACTCAAGCATGCCTCTGCATATAGCTGAGTGGAATGCAATGTAATGTCAACTATCTTCTGAGTAAATATGCCTGGGATAACACTTGACAGGATCACGTCAACCTTTTCAGCAGCTTTTCCTCAGCCAAAGATGCATCTTAGTAGCATCTCATGGTTGCTTTGGTGAACTGATTAAATTATTATAGGAAGGAATAAAATGCTGTTATTGGGAGATAATTCTTGTACTGTAAGGATTTTGAAGTGATGAGACATAAAAGAATGTTTTTATCTATTGTTGACAGATGAGTCAAGCACATTGTTGGTACTGGGTAATGCTATTACAGTACAAGATGCCTGTCACAGATAACAGGTTGAAAGCCTTACCCTTGACTTTTTCCATACTGGTTTCATTTATTCAGTCTCTGATGCTGAAATTATAAGTCTCAGATCAAGAGTTTCATACACAAATTGCAGTTTCAGAAATGTTTGGGGTTGCTGCTGTTGGGAAGGTTGAGGGCCCCCCTCTCAGGTGGCTTTGCCAGCTGAGGTCCTTCAACAGGAGCTGCTAGGAACTGAATCTGGGATCTTTTATATCGAAGTATGTTCTCTACAATTAAAGTTCTTCAAATATATAATTTTATTTCTCAACTTGAAATTGTCTCTTTGTTTGAGTCCATCTTGAACCCAGGGCACATCAGAGAAGGACAAGATGAGGCTGTGGCTTCATCTTATCCTTATTTTATCTTTGATTACATTGAGAGTCCACCCATCTTCCATTATGGAACTCATGTTGTTAGCCACCCTGAGCCCATTTGGGGAGGGCAGGATATAAATCCAATTAATAATAAATAAATAAATAAATAAATGTACATAAGGTTCCCATGAGGTCTCCGATCCAATGATTGGTCAGATCCATATCTACTTTGTTTTAGCCAGGGTGGTGCGTCATGCTCCTTCTAACCACATTCTGGGACTTCAAAAACCACTAATCACACCTGACCACTAGTTTTTAACATTTATTGGCCAGAACTGGTTATTTGATCAAGGATGATCCTATAACAACTTAGTGTTTTTTTTAATTTATTAAATAAGGAAAAGACTAATTCTTTTCTAGTTTTAGGCTACAGACATGCCTCTTCCATAATTTTGTCTCAGCTTTAGTTTCCCTTCAGTTTGCCTAATTAAGCCTTGAGTTGTCTTTACTACCTGGACCTGGTGTGGTGGTCGGAAGAGTATTAGTGAGATCAGAGCCCTGCAGGATCTGCTTGAGTTCCGCAGGGCCTGTAAATGTTCTGCTGGGCCTTTGGTTGAGGCAATGCATGTCTCATCATTTTGGCCTCCCCTGTTTCACCCTCCCCAACTTTGCTTGTTCAGTAATTGTGGTGGGTGTTTGCCCACCACCCTTTTCTAAATCTTGGGCATTTTATAGACCTATGAGCCGTTTTGGTGTTAAATTATTGAACTGAAGAATGTTTTTATTGTTTTATTTGTATTTTTAATCTGTTGTGAGCTCCCCTGAGCCCTGCGTGCAGGGAAGGGTGGGATAAAAATCCAATCCAGTCAATCAATCAATTGATCAATCAATCAATCAACCAATCAACGTTTTTGCCTGATGCAGCCCAATCAGCAGACTTTACATGCCCTTTGAGTGCTAAGTTTCCTATCTGAAACATACATCATGAGTACTAGTGTTTCAAACGATGTGGTGTTTTCACTGGAAAGGTCAAGATGTTATTTCCACCATCTTGAATTTTAACAACCATTCATTTTACAGTAGCACAGCATGTGCTCAAGATATGTCAAGTGCTGTGGATACTGAACTTCTGGGAAATTTTATTTCTCTACTACCTGCATCATAGCCAACAGGAATGAGAGGGAGCTGCAAACACTTCATTCTGGTCAACAACCATCTTAAAACCATCTGACTGATCTGTTCAGTCAGGCAGTCAGTTGATCCAGAGCATGTCAATGGACTAGAGCAGATAGCCACACATCTTCCTGCCACTGGCACAGTTTGTTACTGTATCCTTGCCTGCCCTCATACTTGATCTTGCCTCCCAAAAGCACTGCCAATGAATCTTCTCAGTCATCTGAATTCAGTGGGGAGGGAACCTAAAAAGACAGCAGTTTATGGGCACTCACTGTACCACCATTATGATTTGTTTCAGTGTGAACACTGCAATTCTTACTATCTGGCCATCTGGTGTTTATCTGAGCCTGTCTGAACAATGTTAATAGCTGTTGCTCTGTCTGTATCTGTAGCAGTTCACATACATTTGTTTCCTCATAGCAAAATGGTGCAAGCTATAATCTTCAACCTCCAACCCTCTACCCCTCCCCCAGTAACAGGGCCAGCCCAAGGATTTTGGGTGCCCTCTGAGAACAACTTTGCCACTTGCCATGCTGTGGAGAAGCCACCACCCTCCTCCTCCTTCCCAACACTATGGGAAAGCTGCACCCACTCATACCACCCTCACAAGGGTCGGGGCTGTGGCTTGCCATGGTGTCATGCCTCTGAACAAAGATGGATTGGGAGGCCCTTGGAAAGAGCCCTGCCTCCTGGTCCACCAATGGCCCTGCCACCTCACAAAGGGAGGGAGGCATGGAACTGGCTCAGCACAGGCTGCCAGCTGGGGCTGAAGGTGCTGACTGCTTGTTGTGGCAGACCCCAACACAACAGGCAGGTGGGGGGAGCAACAGGGATTATCTGGGCACCGGTCATCCTCTGGCACCCCAGGTGATCACCTAGGTGCACCTAATGGATGGGAAGGCCTTGCCCAGTATCATACCCAACCCAGACATCCATGATCCGGAGGGGAAAGTGATTTTGCCTTCTATGTGGTTGTGAAAGTGGCTGCAAGACAGAAGGGAATGAAATTCCAATACCACAGGTATTATGTAGCCACAAAGCTGTTCTGCACAGTGTTCAAGTCAGGCACTGAACTGAAAAGGTGAGCCAACTGAAGGCTCAGCTCAAGAGTGATCACAGCAGATGAAAGCCACCCCTTCCCTTCATCCATGCTGATATCATTTTCCATCAGACTCAAATCAGAAATGGAAAATGGAAAACAGCACATCTGGTTTTTTACAGTTAATGTGGCCAGTTCTTTTCAACGTTACCACACCCCCCCAATCTAATGGGATGGAGAGGTAATAGAAACTACAAAGGAGGGACAACTGCACTCAAAGACCATCTAGGAGTATCCAGAAGCCCTGTCAAAGTCCATTTAGTGTGTGGAAACATCATGTACCTGCTTCCTCCCAAAAGGCAGTACTCTATACCACTGCTCTGCATCAAAACCTCACATTTTTGAATTTCATGCTTTCCTACTGCAGCCATTTAAGCAGCCTAGTTAATGGGTCCAAAAGCCCATAACAACTATTAGAGCTGTAGCTGTTGGCTAGCTAAGGATGTGGAGACACCTGGCTGCAAAAGTGCTTTCAGCAATAAACTTGACGTCTTAATGTTACCCGTCTTGCAACTGCTGACCTCTTGTTTAACATACTTAAAATTTTTAAAAAACAAAATTAGCTCCCTTTAGTAGCAACTGCATACGATAATTGTCGTGACCAGCCTATCAAGTTTTAATATCAGAGGCAGCAAATCCATGTGGTGTTACCAAATCATGCAATATATAAATAATGAGATTCAGATATGGGTTGTATAGAATTGCATGCACTTGTTTTGGGTTCTTTGATATTGGGATCAAAGCTAATTATAGTAGGAAACCAATCTAATAGTAATTTCCATCAGTCTTCACAAAAGCAAAACTATTTTTCAACTTGATGTTCATATGGAGAATGGACTCCCCCTCCAAAAAAAAGAATTCATGTTTTTAAACATAGCAAATTTGGGGGCATGCCAAGCAGGAAGTGGGAAAGACTTTCAGCTGAAACTAGTGGCACTGGCGAGGCAGCAAGATGGGCTAGGCCACTCCTTCTCTGCTTTTGTCAGCAAGGATGAAATGGTCCCAACCGTATGTGTGATAAAAACAGAACTCCCAAATCTCCAAAACCCACTACAGTACTGGCAGATGGAGATGCCATTCCAAAAGGGAGGAGGTAGTGTTTCATAAGGAATTGAAATATTTCATAAGCCTGGTATTTCATAAAGGATGCAAATGTATCTGTTTTGGTTAACTGTACTTCCTCACCCAGTTTCCCTTCTTTGGCAAGTGCACGGTAGGCTATTGCTATTGCTAACTACTGACATGGGGAAAATACAGCTGCCATAGTCCATTGAGAAACCACATGCATTACGCAGCCTGCGTGTGTGAAGACCAATTGTGCATACAGGCTGTTGTCCTTGAAGTGAGGCCACTTGGCAAACTCACTGATCAATAAAATGGATTTTTGTGACTAGTGATTGTTACAGGATCTGAACCTGCAGGCATCCTACGCACCACAGGGTCACACTCTAGCAGGATAGGAAGCTTCAAGAATACACCCCCTGCCTGTGAGCTCCTGAGGAGTGAAATTTTGAAAAGCCTCCCTTTCTTCCCCTCCAGTCTTTGAATTCCTCATTTTGACTGAAATGGAATTGATTTGAAACAGGTTCCAAATTCCTAAAAGAAAGAAAAGAAATGGATTGTTGAAGAAATTGGATAAAGAAGAAGAGATTTGATTTATACCCCACCCTTCACTACCCAAAGGAGTCTGAGAGTGGCTATCTCCTTTCCCTTCAACTCCCCACAACAAACACCCTGTGAGGTAGGTGGGGCTGAGAGGGCTCTTTTGAAGACTGCTCTTGAGAGAACAGCTCTGAGAGAACTTGTGACTGACCCAAGGCCACACTAGCATGTGGAGGAGTGGGGAATCAAACATGGTTCTCCCAGATTAGAGTCCATGCTCCTAACCACTACACCAAGAGAATGGTTCTTAGCACCATTCCAGACTGACTTCCCTCATCTATCCAACTGGGATGGCATTGTCAGGGACAGAGAGGTCCTCAAATGTCAAGCAAGTAGGACAAAATGGCCTCACTTTAAAAGCAGTTCTCTCTTAGAGAGAAGGCATAGATAGGTGTTAATAGGTGAGAGTGCACTTCCCCTTCCTTCCCAGGATTCTTACGAAAATTAATTTCACAGGCAAGAGGAGCTTAATTCTGGCTTCTCCCATAGTGTGTGTGCATTCAACATTCCCCCCCACCCCCCAGTATGGCTAACTTCTAACACCAGAACATCACTAGGAGTAAATATACTTTAACCAGTGGAACTCTGAGAGGGGATGGGAGAGGAGGAAAGCAGGTATAGCCCATATGTTAGTATTCTGTTTAAAAACACTACCTCACCTGGCTTTTCCCATGAATAACCTTACATATGTTGGGTCTTCCCATGACAGTTGTCACTGTCCAGGCTGCCCTGAGGAGACTGGGCAACTTCAGGGTGCTCTGAACAGCCTGGTCTCGCAGGAAGATAGCCAGGCCAAGAGGGACATTGGGACAATGCTGAAAAGGTGAGGCCTGCTCCAATGGTGGGTGGGATTTAAAGATGGCTCAAGGAAGCTGTAGGTGGGGAGGAAGTAGGATGCCCATCTCTAAGGCAAGGAGCCCTTGAAGAGATGCAGGAGGGGTGTGTGAAAACACAGAGATGCTACCAACAGCTAGGGATTAGCAGCAGAAGGTAAAGAAAATGCTAGAA
>NW_015173778.1:154986-171271 GCF_001447785.1 Gekko japonicus
CTGAATGTAGAGGTACCTTGAATAAAGCTGTTTCAAAACTCCTTGTTGAACAGAGCTGGAGAAAAGCCGCCTAGACTATTCTTTTGGTCTGTGGATCAATTAATGTAATTTACAGCTACAAATACATCTTACCTACCTAGCAATCAAGAGTGTTACTCAACATTTGATTTATTATCCCTACTAGCTGTTGTTTAATATCAACATCTGCAGGGGCTAATTTACTCTTCAAAAGAATGAGCAATGCTATTGTTATAAATAAACCCTGAGTGCAAAGCAGCAATAAAACTGTTTCCACCATGTGGTTTTCATTCACAAGGAATGTGTGGATATGTGCCTGTTCTTAGAATAGGCTAGATGTGAAACATTCCAGTGAGCCAAGCGATAAATGAAGATACAGTGTCCTCTAACGAGCATTTGGGAACTCCAGAGGCGTTTGGAAGGTGGGCTAAAATGACAAAGTAGGATTTGATGGGGCTGGCCAGTGTCTTCAAGCAATGTATGGTTCAGTGAGCCACATCACCCAGTCAATTTTTTTTTAAAGCAGGAGAATAGCCAGGACTGAGTTCCCATGGCTCAACCTGAAACAGGTCTGCTGAACGAGGTTTATAATGGATGGTGGGAACAGATCTGTGCTGTGTGTTTTATTTCCAAGTATCCATGCACAAGAAGCAGAAGACTGATCATTCCAAGAATCTAAAATATGTTTCAAAGTAGGTTACTGAGGGAGGAAATTGAAATGAGGACACTCATGCCAAAAATTAATATTATAGTATCTTTCATTGATTTTGTAAGGTGAGATGGGAAGATAGACAATGCATGGAGGAAAAATAAGGGGATATTGCTCAGTAGTAGACCATCTGTTCTGCACGTGTAAAGGTCCAGGATAAGAGTTGGATGCACCACAAGGATGGTGGGAGGGCCCCACAAGGCTTTCCCCTCCTTCCAGCACCCTTAGAAAGTGTATTCCTGGGGTTGCAGGAACTGTGTGGACCAACAGCTGCATAGGTCAGCAGGCTGCAGTGGGGAAGAGGTGAAACCACCCTCTTCTTCATCTTCTGTTAGTGGGGCTCCACTCCCACAACAGGCCTGAGGAAGCAATTTTTGCTCCTTCATCACTGCAACATCCTGATCTGCATGCCTATATGCAGATCCAGTGACTCCAGGGATGCACTTTTCCAGGGTAGACAAAGGGGAAACCAGGAAGATTGGCAGCTGTCAGCACTTTATGTTGATTGACTGCAGGATCCAATCCTAAGACTCCTTTGACTATCTTGATAGAAGACCTGGGATTTCTGCCTGAGACTTTGAAGAACTTCTGTTGGTCAGAATAAATATTACTGAGCTCAATTGATTTCCCCAACACAAAGGAGCTTCATAAATTCATAGAAGGTGGTAGAATGGCAGAGAAAGTGCCCCCCTCACGCACTTTTTGACAAGGGGCTTTCATTCCTTCTGTCCTTGTTGATCAGATGAGATGCCATCCTCTTCCAAAATGAAGAATCAAGAACACCATCCAGCTCTTATGTTCTCATGTTTATAGCTCAATACTGTTTAATTCAGGGGTAGCTAATTTTTATATTGTTGAGGCTACTCCATTCTCCAAACAGTAGTTTGGAGACAAGAAATTTATTTTGTGTAGAAAGAATACAATGACCCTATCTCTTGAAGTCAGTACCATTTGGAGTAACAGCCTTATAGTTATGAACAAAGTGGTCTCATGCATTACAAATCAAAACGAAAACAGGAAAAAATGTCGTATCTAAGTGTAGGATATCTCTGTTTCTTAAATCCTGAACACATTTCTTGGATTCCATCTACCATTCTTGTCAATGACAACTTGATTAAAACTTAGTTTGGGTTTCAAGGGCCAAAGAAAATTATTTTGGGAACCATGTCCTGTCTATTGGTGACATTGTTACCATCTTCAGTAGAATTATCACATGTAAATAATTTGTTATTGATTAAAAATAATTTGTTACCAACATGATTGTGTTCATTGTCTCAAGTGTGCTGGGGGTTATCTTCAATGTGAATAAATTATTTTCTTCACTTCAGGCTTTTCATATACTTTGGTGTGTTTTGATATTAAAGATCTGTCTTGCTGCATATGCAGTACTTGAATGTTTAACCATATTCCTCCATGAATTAAAGTCTGACTCTTTTCCCTGAAATCTAGTTTCAAATGAAATTCTAAACACCATGCAGTGTAAATTATTTTGTGCTATGTAAGAATTCTAGCTTTCAAGAAGGTAATTTAAGCAGACACTCTGGGGAAAAAAATATTGCGGTACTTATAGAGATTTTCACTTAGTTTGCCACTTAGTTTTATTTCATGAAAAATGCTTATAGGAGTTTAAAATGAATAACATATAAAAGGACTGAAGGAAAATGAAATGCAAATGAAACTGTCCAGATGAGTGCATAATACTTACTGCATCATCTGTTTTAACTTATGTTTCATTTCTTTGTTGGTGTTGCGTGTTTTTAACACTTCTTTATTACATTAAAAAATCTGGCTAGAATTGTATTAGAGCTCAGTGGAAATGAATCAAAGTTCAAGCTTATTTTTGTAGCATGAAGTTCTTTTCATGTTTAAAAATGTAAGAGAAGTCCTAAGTAGATGTCCCAGATGTGTTTGCTTGATGTAAAGGGGACCTTAAAATTTCTAAACTGTCTTCATCGTGCCATATTACTAAAAATTTCATTGCCTGAACCTCAGTTAACAACAACAACAATACAGTCTACAGTAAACAATGACCAAGAAAAACCAACAAATAACAACTGTGTACTGACCAACCCACCCAAGAGCAATAGAAAAGAGACTTCAATACAATTCAATGCATGTAATCCATCATAGGACAATACAAAAATACATAATATCCCAAAGGGAAAGAACAAAATCCAGAATAACAATCTCTCATAACCAAATCTGGAATAGATGTCCACAATGAAGTCAGATGTCCAACACTTTTCAACACTTTTCCTAGGTATAAATAGTGTTTCGGACTTCAGGTCCTTCCTCAGGAGCTACAAGCTATAAAAATAGAATACATCATACTAATGAAATACAATACAAACATATAAACCACATAATATTATCATATCCATTTTTAATCATCATTAAACACTTATTTATACAGTCTCATGCAATCTTACCCAATCCTGTAAGTCTCTTAGCAGATTCTTAATAAGTAAACAATCATTCAGGTTTTCTGTAAAAGATAATGTCTCCTCAGTATGAATAATATAATTTACACAACAATAAATATAAACCTCAGTTATTCAAAATGCCCCCCCTGAACTCCAATGTACATGCAATAGTCAAAGTAGCACTTGCGTAGATGAATAAAGGAAGCAAGAATCTTGCTGACTGGCTGTTCGGTAATCCCACTGGTTGATAGAAAAAGGTAGGGAGAGTCACTCAAGCCCTTCAAGGACTGCCAGTGCCCCACTACCAAAGACAGAGTATGGGAGGCAGTGTTCACCTCCTCTGTTGAGAAAGAGGGGCTTCAGTAGGCTTTGATTCTCTGGAGCAAGACGTTTTCAGCTACAGATGGACTGCAAGCCATCAGAAACATTATGCCACAGCAAACCTGGCTACCAGACCTCGTCGGTTGGTCCGTATGCAAAATGACTTCAAACAGGACAACAGTTTATACCTTAAGATGAATGGCCCAGCCATGGGCACCTGTATATTACCACAGTGTGCAAACATTGTTGTGGCTGATTTAAAGCAGCACTTCCTCAACTTCTACCCATTAACACCTCTCCACTATTTAATTTTTTCTTCTTCAGCTGGATGCATGTGGAGAAGGCTCTCAAGGGTTTCCACCAGGGCACCATGAAACAGGTATGTTTACTAGGCACCACCGTGAAACTAAGCAGTGGATGCATAAGACCACCATATACCAAAAACCCACTGATCAGCAAATATACCCGCACACTTCCAGCTACCACCCAGAACATATAAAACAATCTATAGATTACATTCAAGCATGGCATTACGGTTGTATTTGCCCCAGTCACTCAGACACGGACTATTACTTAAGGTGACTAGCATGGCTAGCCCACTTTCTAAATGAGAGAAGTTACAGTAGTAATGCTGCTGCACAAATTAGGGCAATAAGGATAGGTAGGAGTTGGGGAAAGAATGGATGTGGCTTGGCACAGTGGTCCTCACTTAGTTTTCTTGTCACTTCTCAACAATAGCAGTAAAACAGGAATGGAAGGAGAAGGAACAGTAACCAGCAATAATGGCTACTGGAAGAGACTCAATCTGCTCCTTATAATTTACTGCAAAGCCAACACTGGCTGTGTTGACACATGCTAAATAATCCACTTTCATCCCACTTTCAGTCTACTTTCCAACTGGATTTTGCCCTTTCATTCAGTTGGCAAGTGGATTGAAAGTGGATTGAAAGTGGTTTATTTAGTGTGTGTGACCACAGCCACTGTTTGAGAAGCTGGGGAGGCTGTGAAGCAGAGAAGATCCTAGAAAATGGTATGGACAGACACAACTCCAGTTCACCCACAGCACCTGTGTGGAATAGCTGTTTTAAAAACAAGACAGCCTATTGGGGCTGAGAACTTTGCCATGGAGGGAAGAAGGGCTTCTGCCTTCCCTCCAAGCCATTTTCCCATGCCAAATTAGTGCTGGGGGGAGTTATTGGCCTGATGGTGACATCACCCCCTTTTACTGTTTTAATCTGGAACAATGGCTTGGGGAGAGGCAGGAGCCGTCCCCACAGAGTGGTGTTCTCAGCCCAAATAGCATTTCCTTAAAAAACGAAAAAAAAGCCATTCCCTACAGTTGCTATGTGGCTGTGGGGAACCCAAGTTGGGTCTGTGGAATTCAACTCTTTTAAAACATGCACATCTAGAGAGACCAAGAAACTAGAGAGCCCACCAGCCTTCCAAGCTCTAGGGAGGGCACCTACTGAGAAAAGATGGGATCAGCATTGCCCCTATATATTCTTCCTCCCTTAATTTATTAAATAATCTGTTGGGTACTAGAGTGAAGTAACTCAGGCCTCTGTTCTGTTTCTGTTACTCAGGGCATTGATTGCATTATTTTTATTTCCCTCTCCTGATCTATCCAGTATGGTAGAGAAACTGAATGAGGTTGAAATTAAATTTCTCAGGATACAACCCCATTATTAAACCTCCTTTTTTGCAGTGAGTAGTTCCAGGGGACCTGGGACACCCTTTTCCCACAACAACAGACATAAATATTTTTAGTTAGTTATGTCTAGTAATAAACATAAACATTTTTTAGTTACAAGAGGTTCTTAAATTTATATAGCAAGCTTCATCTGAACATCAAAGGAAATATGTAAGGCAGTACAATGTTAACATTTTACACAATTTTAGTTTGTAGTTCACATTTAGCAAATAACCATTGCTTCAGCATGCTCATCATGTTTCTTCTCATATTTTTTCCCATGGCACAACTGAATTTTAGAAATATTTGGCCTGATATTTCAGGCTTTAGTGCAGCACAATGAAGGGGAAAAAACATCCAGTGCAATAAGATAATTGATTCTATTAGCTAAAATAACAGCTGATACTTTTCCAAGAGGTTAAATCTCTGACAAGTATAAAAAGGGACTTTGACATTCAGATTTGGGCAACCTCTGTGGCTACTATTCATTCCTTATTTAATTTGCGGTATTTTAAAAGGCTGAATTTGCCAGAGACAAATAGAGCAGCTATGTAGTCTAGAACTGGGAAAACAATGAATTGTCTAAATTTCACTATCCAGTGCATGGCTTCAGTATAAATGTGTTTTTCATGCTGGTTTTTGAAGATGCAGGTAAAACAGGACTCCAGGACAGAAAGACTGTTCATTACGTAAGAATTGTACAACCTCATGTAAAAATTACTTTTAGGAATTCTCATTGTAAACTATGATAAGAATATCCAGGATCCCCCATCTAACAAAGCATCAGCCTTATCCTAAAAGAGAATTACTTACTAACTAAATCCATGTGACCACTCTCTCAAATGTCCATTTTTGACTGTGTCACTGTCTGTAAAACTGACTGTCCAAACAGAAATTGAGAATTCTAATTCTGACTGCCCTGCCATTGAATTGGGTGGGCTATATCTGAGGCAGTCAAAGCCTTCCTGGAATGACTCCTGGAGCTCTTAACATGATGAATTATTTGTAGGGAACTTAATGGAGCCTACCTGCCCATTTTTTATATGTTTCTCTCGGTCCCCCCCCTCCGGGAAACAGTATTTCTTTCATGCAATTTTATCCCTGGGACCAATCAGTCAAGTTGCCTGGGCCAATCACACAGTCTTTCTTGAAATGGAGGAAAGCCCCTTCATGCCTCTGCCCCCATGGTGCCCTGCTGGTTGCCTGGCAACTCTGAAGTCCTCTGACATTCATTAAACGCTTAGTGTAACTTTGCTTAAGACTATTGAAATGTGTCTTAATAGTTCTTCATGAGCAACTATGTAATGCTGAATTCCAGATGCTGGGCTCCAACATCAGGAGAATTTCCTGCCTGCCTACCCTCCTTCAAGCTTTTAGAACCACCTTAACTGTAGTTAGACATGCTGTATTCATCCAGCAGGGCTCATCTTACATTCCTATTTCAATATGTTATATATCATAGTCTTATTTGTTTAAAAATATGCTTCACTTCTTGTGTCTGGCTGGCTGACACACTTTCAAAACATGATTATTTGTTTTACGCTCTTATGAACCAATCTTTTATTGTCTATATTCAAATAGGAAGCAGTCTGCCATGCTAACTTTAAAATGCAACTCACATTAGGGAAGATGTTAAATGAGGCAGCCCTTTCTCTCTTGAGAATCAAATTAAACTTTATCATCATTTATAAAGCAGTTGGATCCCTCCTTAATATTGCTTCAAGCACCTCCTAGATGTTTATATTGTAGAACAATAAAAATGCATAGTTTTACGATATGGCACAATAAATCACTTTTCTGTCTATCACTTACTAGGACAGACTATCCTGACCTTCAGAACAGCTATAATGTGGTGCCTTCATTGGGATGAGGAAGCAGCGTTAGCAACTAAAAGTTAAATCCTAGGTAGTTCTGGACTATGCCAGCATTGCTTAATCTTTTTAATATGGTAAGACAAATCTCATTTTTCTTTTTTGCATATACATATTTCAGTTTTATTACTGTTTTTAATGTTTAAAGAAAGATCTAGGAGCATGGTCAAAAATGCCAACAAGGTAGGCTTTAAAAATGGTATGTGTATTCAATTGTTGAAAACTCATATAAAGTACAGAATAAAGTCGGTTTGATATTACAAAAGAGAGAGGGACTTAGGACACTGAATGAGAACCTGCTAATTAGGGCAGTGAGTATTAAGAATTAGGGATGGGCACAAGCTGCATTTTTGCAGTTCAGTTCAGTTTGTGGTTCATAGTTGAACCACAAACTGAACCACAAACCCATACAAACTGGGAGTTTGGTTCACAAACTGACCCAGTTTGTATTCGTTTGTGAACCATTTGAATTTTAAACCCCTGCTTTCTGCTCCCAGCAGCTTTTTGCCAGGAACAGAAAGGTGTGGTTTCTGAACAGCTGAGTGGCATGTACAGCCTTTCAGCTGTTTGGTTTAAATGGCTTGAAGCCATTTAAGCCAAACAGCTGAGCGACAGGGACTGTTTGGAAACCTCTGCTTTCTGCTGCCTGTGGCATTTTGCAGGGATCAGAAAGCAAGATTTAAATGGCTCTGAGCCATTTAAACCAAACAGCTGAGTGGTGGGGAGCTCCCTGTTGTTCAGTTATTGTTGTTTTTTGTGAAGAAAAAAAGCAGGGGTAAAGAACTGCCATGACTTCTGGTTTTGGCGACATGTTGGCGGGTGCGCTCCATCATGCTCTGATGAGAGTGACCTGTAATCATGGCAGATGGGAGGGGTCCTGGATGATTCCAGGCCTTCTCAGAGCCCTCAGAGGGGGCTTGTAGCCTGGGGCATGAGGGGTGCCCCTTCCGAGGCAATGGCCGAGGAATCGAGGCTCCTCTTTGCCCCAATAGGTCCCGCCACCGCAAGACCAGTAATGGAGTTAGAGGTGCATGCCAGACCAAGCAAACAAGTGATCTAGCATCTAGAAGCTTTCCCTATGAGTGTGCATATTTTTAAAACTAGCCAAGTGCCCAAGCGGACAACTGCACCAAAGCCCCAAGTTGATACAGCGGAGGGGGGAGGAGTTAATCCTGGAAAAAGTTACTGTGAGAGTGAATACGAGGGGCAGACTGACGGTTCTGATTGGAAAGCATTAATCCAGCTGAGTAGTGTGTGGAATAGTAGAAAGTGTACGACTTAACAGACTTTCAGAGACTTAACGAGTACTGTGTGGAATAGTAGAAAGCATATGACTTAACAGACTTTCAGAGACTTAAAATAACTTCTCTTCTGTGTAAACAATGTCACAACAGGCTGATAAAATTGTGGTTAGGAGGAGACCTTCTACTGGAACTGCCAGCTCAGCGATGCCGGCCCTCAGACCGGAAGCAACCACTGACTTCCCTAATATGCTAGCCATATCATTGTGCCCTGTCCTGGACCAGATGACTAACCTCAAGAATAATTTTGATGGTCTCCAAAAACAATTGAAAGAAACTAATACAAGAACAGAAGAAACAGTTAAAATGTTAAAAAAAAGTTGATGCTAAGACAAATGTAATAAATCAGAGACTGGAGGTCATGGAAAAAGAGAGAACCTCTGATAAAGAACAGCTGCTACAGCTATAAATGGAAAAGTCATCATATGTCCTGAGATTTCAGGGCATCCCAGAGCAAAAAGGGGAGAACTTGAAAGAGATTTGAAGCAAAGCTTTGGCTCCAGTGGCAGGTCTTAAAGCGGAATTTCTACAAAATTATATGTATATGGTGTATCAAACATATTCAGACTTAAACTGCCCGGCGAAGTATTTGTTAAGTTTTCCAAGATATCAACAAGAGATATAATATTGAAAGTGACTAATGGGATAACCCTAAGAATCAAAGGCAAAGAAATGAGAGTTCTAAAAGACATTCCATTTGAGATAAGAAAAAGGAGGAAACAGTACAAAAACCTGACATCCTTTTTACAGAAAATACCACTTCTTACAGATGGATAACTCCAGAAGGACTTATCTTCAACTACAAAGAAAAGAAAAGATTGACTCTGTTACAAAAGCAAAGGCATTTTTGGAACAGCATCAAACAACAGTGAAAGGAAAAGGAAAAGCAAAGGATAACAACGCAACAGAAGAAAACAGCGAACATGGATCGGGAAGCAGTGATAGTACCTCGGGCAGCTCCTCAGAAGATTCAGAATCCGACAAAGGAGAGGCAGATCCTAAACTTCTTAAAGTCAGACTGACATGATAAAAACAAGCACAGAGGAAAAAATATGACTGCTTAATACTGAAAGCCTGCTTTCTTTTTACTATTATATAAAACACTAGGATGAACTTATTCTGGCTAATCATGTTTGTACTAGTTTGGCCTTGAAATAATAATTACTAATCTTCATTCCTAAATCTTAAATGTGGGGAAAACATCAAGTCTTGGGTACAACTTACGTACAATCACTGTAATATGATCCTTTCCTAGCTTTGTATTTTAGGCTAGACCTTCTCATGTTCCCTACCTTTTGTAGTTTGTAGTGTAAAAGCAATTAAAAAGTTATTTTAAAAAATAACTGCCATGAACTGCATCGGAATTTGTGTAAGTTTGTGATGGTTCTTCAATTTGTGAACCACAAACCAGCCAAAATTCATGGTGAATTTTAGTTCATCAGCTGGTTCATGCCCATCCCTATTAAGAATTGCAAGTGATGCACAAAACATAACTGGGAGATGAAGTTTTATTCAATGTTTAGGAGCTATGATAATTTTGCTTTCACTTATAGGATTTCCCTTTATCTATCTTAGTTGAGCAGTCCCTTTTCTTTTTCTTCTTCATTTTTCTCTGGATCAGTGATTTCTCACTAGAGTTGCCTCGCAGCACAGCGCCGTTTGCCCCGACACAAACATGTCAGTTTCACACCCAAAGCTCCAGGGCTGCATTTTGACTTGGGGTTTCGCCCGATTTTCTCCGCAGTTTCGTGTTCCTGGTTTTTGAGGATCATAAAACTGCGGAGGAAATCGGGCGAAGCCCCGAGTCAAATGCAGCCCCGCAGCCTCGGGTGTGAAATTGACATGTTTGTGTTGGGGCAAACGCGCTGTGCTGCGAGGCAGCTCTAGTGAGAAATCGCCCTGGCTGTCCCACCCAGTTGTTTGAATGTGTATTGGTAAATGCTGTCCCAGTCTAGGGAACTGAGGGGCAAGACTAAAATCTTTCTTTTGTCCTTGTTTGATAACAGCATATGAGAGGCTGATGGTAAATCAAAACTAATGAATTGTTTATTTTACTTTGAGGGGAAATGGTCAGGTTGGAATCAAGTTTAGGACTTATGAGGCAAACAGGCAACAGGAATGAGGTAAACTTTGTATAAAATAAACACCAGGTAAATGCTGGGAAAGATTGAAGGTCAAAGAAGACGGGGACGGCAAAGGATGAGATGGTTGGACAGTATCATCGATGCAACGAACATGAAACTGAGCAAACTTCAGAGGACAGCGGAAGACAGGAGGGCCTGGCGGGATCTAGTCCATGGGGTCGCAAAGAGTCGGACTCGACTGTGCGACTGAACAACAACAACAAACAACAAATTTGTTGCAAACAAGTAGCTGTTTCTGTTATTCAGACAGGTCATTAAAATTTGAGCAGAGAGATTTCTTGGCAGTCTCTGCTTACATAAACAACCTTCTTGGTCTCACAGAAACGAAAGTTGTTGAAGGCAGGAACATTCATACAAATTCCCATTTCCTTCCTTATATGCTGGCTAGGGATCACCCCAGTCTTGTAGGAGCTATTTCCCATCATCTTGATAGGGATGGGCTACTTGTCCCACTTCCCTAAGGATCCTTCTTGATCCTCTCACAGTCTGCTTTGCCCTCTCACTATTAACTGTAAACTTCTAAATCCTCACTGACACTCTCAACCAATGCTCCCTCAAAGCTGTGGAGTCTTGTGAGCAAAAATTCTATTTTGTGTGCTACTGGCACTAAAGTTGCGAGTGAGCGATTTGGCTACTGCATAAAGTAGTTTGCTCTGGAGCCATCCTTCCCGAGCTAAGACAAAAATGTGTGAGCTGGAGGCTAAAAAACTGTGAGCTAGCTCACACTAACTCAATTTAGAGGGAAGACTGCTCTCAGCTGAAGAATTCCATTTTAATCCCATCACTCAAGGTTCTCAGCCTGGGTTACCGCATTAACCATTTACCGTCCATCACAGGAACATTTTTGTCTTGTTGTACAAAAAGACCCAATTCACATATATATATTTTCTCTTAGATGATGGCATTCATTTCAGCTCTTAATTCTTGGATATGGGAGCAGTTCACCAAAAAATTGTACAGCATCATATACCAGGCTTCTTCTACATATTAAGTCCGGCTCCTTCTACATATTAAGTCCTCACATTTGTTGAGGAACAACCAGGGTTGCCAGCTCTGGGTTGGGAAATCCCTGGAGATTTTGGGAGTGGAACTGGGGTACAGCAGGGTTTGTGAGGGGGAGTACTTCAGCAGAGTATAGTGCTATAGAGTCCACCCTCCAAAGCAGCCATTTTCTCAAGGGGAACTGATCTTGGTCATCTGGAGATAGATTGTAATAGTGAGAGATTTCCAGATGCCACTTGGAGGTTGGAAACCTTAGGAACAACAGAGTCCTTTGCATCACACGTTTGATGGGAGTTTTGTGCCATCCAGACTTACACTGGCACTTTTCTGTTGAGAACAACAGCATGCAGCTTTAGCCACCCCACCACTGTTTTCACTTCTGCAAAGTGCCCCATTGGCTCTTTTGTTAGAAGTAACGTAAGTTTTACAACAGGGCCAATAGTGGCCCATGGGGCACTTTGCAGAAGTGAAAATAGCACAGGGAGGGAGGCTAAAGACACTTATCCATGCGTGCTGTGGTCACAAACAAAAAAGAGCTGGGGTGCAACTGGGAGGCAGTTCCCCAACTACCATGAGACCACTGTAACATGTAGTTGGAGTCTCAGTCATAAGGTGGTGTTTTGCACTCATTGTCAACAGTTGGTAAATAGCTTATTGAATACTCTTTTTAAAACAAGACAGTGACTTCCTATGGCTAGCTCATACTTTTGTCTTGATTGTTAAACACTTGATTTTTCACAGCTATATATTGTGAATATTTCAAACATACTGTGATGAAGGTAAAGTTTATTTAAAGTATTTACATCTCAGTTTTCCTCCCAATCAAGAGGAGCCAAAGCAAATTAGATACATTTAATAACACCTTAAATGTGATAAAAAAGTTCTGTCCATGTTGTTGGATCTGTGATCGTCCTTTTACACATCTAAGTAACCATTTGCTGCTGCATTCAATAGGTGACAGATATGCATGCTATGTACGATCAAGTTTCTAGAATATTTCCAGCATTTCAGAGCATGATCAGTTTTTAAATCCTAGTTCAATGTTCCACATTTTCTGAATGAATGTTACCTATATAGGCTCAAAACATTTGTAAGAATACTCCCCCCCCCCGAGGACATATATTTGAATCACTGTAGAATTCAAATCAGCCTATAGATATAAAAATGCTTTTATATACTTTCAAGTAGATAAAAGTTGTGTTTCACTCAAGACCATTTAGAACAATTTCAAGGGAGAAAAAATTCCACTCCAGGTGCACTTTTTGACTTTATTTTACCCAGGATTAAAAGGGTCACATGATGGCCAAGGGATGAGAGGCACACTTTAGAATTGAATCCATGAAGAAAGGAGGCTCAGATGAGTGAGAAGGAAAATGAGCAGTAGAATTAGTAAGATCAGGAAAGCCATGGAAAGGTTTGCAAGGAGGAGGAATACAGGCAAGACCAAAAAGGGTGAATGTCATGTAAGCTCCATGATGACGTGTTGCACAGTCAACTAATTCGCAGGAAGGGGAAATTGATGTCTGTACAGGAAATGGCAGGAGTCAATCATGACAGAGAAAAGCAGAGTGAGGTGAATGAGGTAATATAGTTACCTGGGACCAGAAGATACATTGAAGGTTTTAGCTTAAGTCCGTGAAGGTCCAGAGTTCAGATCCTGTGCAGCTAGTCCTGACATTCAGCAATGCCAGACATGGCACTTGTAGAAAGATTTAATCTCAAAGCAAAAATGAACATGTTCTACAATTTAAAAAACAACCACCCTGATAACATTTTTATATATATTGAAAAATAGTTGTGAGGAACAATGCGGCTATGATCCTGATAATAATGCGTGTCTAATATATGTATATCAGTTCATTGTAATGATGAAGTTCTAATTTTTAAATGAGTTGATTGAAATGTTTGCAGATTCTTAGGCCGAAGTGTCACTTGCAGAGGATCTACTGACTTGCATGAATGCCTCCTGATAAATGTCCTGATAAATGCTTTGTGGTCACATATTTTATTTTGGCAGGTATGAAAGACAAAGCAAATGGTACAGCAGGTGCACAATTTGTGGAGGTTTATGGAACTTGTGCTAGACTAATTAGTCTGTAATAAATGATCGCTTTGAATAAATAACCCTGGATTTTCAACTGAAGCCAATGAGAGAAACACAATCTATTATTGAATCCTTCCATGCCATTACTGGCCCCATTCATTTCAAGGAAGCCTTAAAGCAAAGAAGTTAACCAATAGATTGTGCCTCACCCTCCCAATGTTGACACTTTTCTTGATATGTCATAAAAGACCCTAATATTGCAGAATGTAGGCTGGTCTTTTGGCAAAAGGAAGGGTACTAGGAAAGAATATGAATAGATTCAGAATGTGTTTATTAGAGAACAAAATTAATCCAGAATATTTGGAATAGCAGTAGCTCCATTGGTGGGTATTTCAGATAGAACCAACTCGTTGTGGAATACATAGCATACTTTTTGGAGGGTAGAAGCATTGATTTTATGCTGAATGTTCCTCTGATGATGAACAACTGCTACTCAATACACACTCATTTTGACCTATTTTTGCATCTCAATTAATTCTTCATTCTTTCCTGTCACATTTGAATTTGTGGTGAAGCCTCTTTTTGTGACCTGAGATACAGTAATTTGTGATATTTTAATCTTATGTCCTTGCTTTTTTGATTTATCTGTAAGCTGTAGGGAGGTAAGCTGTAGGTTAAGCTTTGACCTGAATGGCCCTGTATGGTCAACAGAATTGCCTTTATAGGAACAACCAGAGAAATAATTACATTTGTCAACTCTTCTGTGAAAGAAAGAAAGAAAGAAAGAAAGAAAGAAAGAAAGAAAGAAAGAAAGAAAGAAAGAAAGAAAGAAAGAAAGAAAGAAAGAGGGAGGTCACCTCACAAAAAAAAAACCTCATGAAAATGGCCTAAATTTTACTTACATGTAGAAAAAGAGATACAAGTTTAAATTAGTTGGCTGGATTCTTGGTGTGGGTTCTATCTATGTCTTTCTATGATGAAAAACACATTGGGCAAGTAGATTTTTAACCCCTTGCTGTCACTGAACTCCCTCTGGCCCTTGCAGAACATGATTTTGGGAGGCAGAAAAAGTCATCTGTAATGTTCAGGGAAAGCTACAGAGACTTGGTGGGAATGTTAAACTGAAAGACACAGCTGGAAGACAGGAAAAAGTGACACCCACCAAGGAGAACCTGAAAATGAAACCAAATCCCTGTTTGTCCTATCACTAATAAATATTAAGTTCTTTAGTTTCTAGTTTTATTTAGTTATTTATTTTATCAAATCTGTACCCCACCACTCCCTCAAAAAGTAACGCTCGGGGTGGCTCACAACAATTAAAATACAAGTCAGTATGCAATATTAAAACGAGTAAGAATAATAAATATGTAATATAACACAATTTAGAATCAACAGTATAAAATTCCTATTTTAAAACATGGTAGCCTCCAGTAACCCTACAGTAAAATGGTCAGGTGGAAACAAGACTTGTGGAAGCTAACAAGGTCCCACAAGGCATGCATATCCTGTAATAGAGCATTTCACCAGGACAGGGCCACTACAGAGAAGAACTTTGTTCTGGTGGAAGAGAGCCAAGCCACTCAAGGGCTGGGCACCACCAAAAGATTGAGTGATGAAGAACACAGGCAATGTGAGGGATTGTAGTGGGAGAGGCAGTCCTTCAGGTAAGGCTTTGAAGTTAGGATTGTAGATATTGAATGAGGGTCTGTTTTCTTGTTCCCACGCTTGCCACTTTCTGAGCTTCTCAGTGCAGCCTCCAGTCAGCCCTCTCTTTTTCATTCCCCTCATAATCCAACATTGATACTAAATCTCTGCAGCTTTCAGTATCTAACAAAACAGCCTGCCTCCCTCTCCTTGACCCTACTGCATTACCATATACCCAAGGTGACAAGCCTACTATGGAGACAACTACCTGTTCCTTGTTTCTAACATCCTCCTTGCCACTTTCCATCATTGTCCATACAATCTACAGGGTTGGTATCTTTGTCTAAAAACGTTTTGTGGTTGCAGCTTGGAAGCTTAGAAAGTACACTTGTGGGACTGGCACTCAATACATCTGTCAAAGATGAGTAATCTTTGCTTTTCAGTCTCTGAAGTGTCCAAGTGACTCCCCTAACTGTTCTTGCCCTTCCTTGCACTGTGTTTCAACTCTAATGGCTAACTTACTGTGAACACTTATTTCATTATAATGGAGGACATGCCTGATTAAATCAAATCCTGCATCAATCATTGTAAGTGGGTGAAAGCAACATTTATAATGCTCACATGCACATACAAGGAAGTATTACTTTAGACCTGCATATCATAACAGCATGAAGTGTCAAGGGCTCAGCCAGGAATAAGCAGAAGCCAAAATCTAAAGGGCTTTTTAGGTGCACCCAAAAATATGCATAGGCTTCCTCAGACTTTTTGGCAGTTTTTTTCTCCTTAGAATAGAACCACCCAACACTGAACTGCAATTTATTGAGGAAAATTACACAGTATTCACAGGGAAATGCTGTTGAAACAAAACATTAGAAGCACAGTTTTCAAACCATAGAATGCGAATGATCCATATATTGCCCATCTACGGGGATGGAATCACTTCAAAGACTGATTGAAATATGTAGGTCTGATCACTTTCACGTGGTTAAACTATATATAAAATTCCCATGTGTGATTTAAAAAACAAACACCCTGTGATTCAAATATCTACAAATATCTGCTTCCCTCTCAGGATACCCACTCTGAGTTGAATTTTTTGTGGACTAAATTTGAACACC
>NW_015173779.1:0-50340 GCF_001447785.1 Gekko japonicus
AGGAAGAGTCCTCTTTGACCACCAAAAAAAGGGCTATGGTTAGGATCATGGGACCTGCATGGGGAAAAAAAGCCATGTAGGGTGTAATAAAGGGAAGAACTGGGTGAGATGAAAAGCTGTCTAGATCCAGCTCACTGATACCAGCAAGTGAGGTGGGTCACACTCTTCCCGTTGAAATCAGTTGAACATTTGGCGTGATCCCAAGCTTGTCTGCTTAGAAGACATTTCAGTGGGATTCAGCCTCTACTAAGCCTACTTAATTAAATATGATGTGTGTGCTGGAATGTATTCTTTGGATTTCACCAGGACTTAGAATACTCAGAACTGCACCTTGGATTGTTTCATGAATGGCTGCTGCTGACATTACTTCCTTCCACTTGCGTTTTGAAGGCAAGACAGCAGGAAAGAATGATATATATGAAATATCTTTGCAGTGTCAGAAGAGGCGTCTCAGACACAAGCGCTGTAGGAAAGGGCACCAGAACTTTGCAGAACAGGTGACTTCTGTTTGCGCCAGACCTTTCTGACTTTATATAAAAAAGCAACTCATTAGCCATTTTTTCTGGCTGCTTTCCCAGAAGCTTTTTCAACAGACAAACAGAACGATGAAAATATCCTCCTCGGAAAGAGAGCTCCATTCTCTTGGTGTGAAAAGCTCTGCCTGCCGCAGGACCTGTTCCTGGTTGCCATCAGGGCTGTTTCGCACATGTCTCCCCCCTCCCTCCATGGAAAGCCTCTTAAAGGAAGCAAAGTAGACACTTGTGTGATTATTTTTACATATGACACTGTACACAGAAGGGCCTTTTTAAAAAAAGAAAGAAAGAAAAACCCACAGGCTTTACATTTGTAAACAAAATTATGTACTTTTTGTTTCTACATGATTATTCTTTGAGCAACCTTTCAGGACATGTCACAAGTCAAATCCGAATGGGATAGCAGTATTCTAGAGCCTTACTATAGACAGTACCAATGTTCCCTCTAAGCTGCGGAGTCTCGTGAGCAAAAATTCTCCTCTGTGAGCTCCTGGCATTCAAGTTGTGAGTGAGCGATTTGGCTACTGCGTAAATTAGTCTGCTCTGGAGCCCTCCTTCCTGAGCTAAGGCAAAAATGTGTGAGCCGGAGGCTAAAAAACTGTGAGCTAGCTCACACTAACTCAGCTTAGAGGGAACACTGGACAGTACATGTGCTATATACCTTGAAATGGGTTTGGCTTTTAATATGAGCTGGCCTTGGCTGGGAGGGTATAAGTTTGATAAATAAATGAGCCCTGGAGCAGGCAGCCACAATGAAGGAAGAGGGGCACAGTCTGTAAGACAGGGGTCGCCAGTGTGGTGCCTGTGGATGCCATGGCACCCGCCAACACATTTCCTGGTGCCTGCCAAGTATTTTGAGAAAGTGGGTAGGGCCGGGTAGGGCTTTTACCTAGAAAGAGTTCTGATTGGCCATTGGAGATTTGATTGGCTGTGCACATTTTTAAAAAGTTGGCAGCAGCTGCCACCCCACAGAAGGATCTTCCCTGTGTGGCTGTAAACCGTGGCAGCCATTTTGTGACTGGATTCCCCTCTTCCAGCAGCCATTTTGTGGCAGGGCCCATGATGCTGTGTCAGAATTCGAAAGGTGCCCGCAGGCTCAAAAAAGTTGGAGACCACTGCTCAAAGTGGAAAAGCTAAAAAGTCTGGGGCTTTTTACTTTGAAGAACAGATGGGTAATGGGGGGACATGACAGGAGTTTAAAAATTATGCATGGGATGGACAAAGCAGAAACATTTCCTCCCTCTCACAAAATGCTAGAATTCAGAGTTTGCCAATGAAGCTGATGGGCACTAGATTCCAAACAGGATACCTGTCTACCTATCTGACTTGATGACAGGGGAAGCAGCAGTTTCCTCTAGTGACACAGGAGGCTTTTAAAAAAGAAATTAGACAATTTCATGGAGAAGTCCATCAATGGCTTTGTATGCAGACAGTCTAAAGCTCCATTCCTGGTAGCTAGGTAGCAGTGGCTGGGAAAGATTTCTACCAAAGGCTTGAGAAAGCCACTGGTAGTCAGGGTAGACAATTCTGGCTTGATAAACCAAAAATCTAACTCAGTGTGTGGCAGCTTGATTATCATAAAAGCCTGGCAGAATTTAGACATAACAGGCTTTTCACAGTCACATCGGCAAAATACCAACCAGTTGACACCCCTGCTTATGAAGAAAGAAACCTCCAAGCTATTTTAAAAGGTGATGGTTTCCAGGAAAGCATTTTTGTTGACTTCCCAGAAGGTTTCCAAGGCAGTGCCAGATGTGCTTCTGTCGGGGAAGCTTTAGCAAGCAGGGAGGGGTCTTGCCTTCAAATTCACTTTAGGGGCTGGATCCTTTCCAGCGCTGACTTTCTATGAAAGATGATGTCACTCCAAAGAGGATGGAAGCCAAGGCTCATCACAGCATCACGACGGATCAAAGAATCTGCAAAGAGCTGCAGCGGGGTGCCAATGAAATCGCGTGGCCCCTTTCCCGGGATTTGGCTGGATGATTTATCAGCTTTCCGCCAGCACGTTGGAATTAAGATGATGAACTGACATTAACATTAAATGAGGCTACAGTGCGTTCTGAATATTAATCACCTATCTACAGAGTACGAACACCCATCCCCTCACTGCAACGTGAACAAACTGTTTGCCAAAATAAATCGCCTCCGTGCGCCTAGAAGCACTTTGGGCACGTGCTGGAGAGGGGAGTGGTGCTGTAGACGTCTCTTTCCCGCGGCCAGTAATTTCCCAGGGAGCCTGGCCCAGGAGGAGGCTGGTAGAATGAGGTACTGAGGTCTGTGTGCCCATTTGGAAGGTGCTTTGCTATTTTTCAATGTGGAAGAGAACAGTGATCACAAAATTACTGTGGCGTGTGTTCCCCCAGCTGTGATTCTTTTTTTAAAAAATGTACTAGATGAAGGCTATAACATTTGAAGATAATTTTCAAGTACAGATTTGGAAACCTAAAAATGAGGTCTCAGACTATCAACAGTAATAGTAATAGTAACAAAAACAACAACCCCCCAGAACAGGTAGTATTGTGCACATTCAACATTCAAAATCTCTAGCACCCTTTCCCTTTTCAAGTTTTCCTCCTCTGCCGCACCTGTCTAAAGAAAGCCCAAGGTCATTTGCCCAAAATTAACCCACCAAGTAGCCAGTTTCTGTATGGTGATACTCAGATCACGGAAACTCTAAGGTAGCTAGTTAGATATAGTTGTTTGATATTAGATTACATTTTAATTTGCTTTTAATGTGTCACTGATGTATCTTAAAATCTTGGAATATTGTAAAGGTGTACTTCTTTTTGTATGACTGGTCTAAGGACTGTAGAAATAAATTGATTGATTGACCCCCCCCCCCGGCTTAGAGCGCACAGTTTGGGGAGGAAGCCCAGCAGGGATGTGATCTTATTCTAGGAATTACATTTCTCCTAGACTTTATGGTGTACCATAGAGCCCACTATCCAAAGGTGCCATTTCCTCCAGGGAAACTGATCTCTGTAGCCTGGAGACCATCTGTAATTACCTCCAGGTCTCACCTTGAGGCAGGTAACCAGGGGTCTTTTGGGGCTGGAGCGCACTGGAGCTCTGCTCCGGGAGCTCAAGGAGCTTGCAAAATGGTGGTGGCAGCAAGCCCCACCCCCAGCTTCTCATGCTACGGCCTGTCGCCGGCCTCCCGGGACCCGAGCTGGAGTGCTGTAGCCCCTAGGAGGCCCGTTGCTGCCTTCCTGGGGCACGCGCCGGAGCGCTGCAGCCCTGGGGAGGCCTGAGGAGGCCCATCGCCGCCTTTTCCGGGGCCCGCGCTGGAGCACTGCGGCCCCGAGGAGGCCTGTTGCCACCTTCCCGGGGCTCGCACTGGGGTGCTGCAGCCCCGGGGAGGCCAGAGGAGGCCCTTGGCCACCTTCCCTGGGCCGCGACGGAGCACTGCGGCCCCGGGAGGCCTGAGGAGGCCCATCACCGCCTTCCCGGGGCCTGCGCTGGAGGGCTGTAGCCCCTAGGAAGCCCGTTGCTGCCTTCCTGGGGCACGGGCTGGAGAGGCCTGAGGAGGCCCATCGCCACCTTTTCCGGGGCCCGCGCTGGAGCGCTGTGGCCCAGAGGAGGCCCGTCACCACCTTCCCGGGGCCCGCGCCAGAGCACTGTGGCCCTGGGGAGGCCTGAGGAGGCCTGTCACCACCTTCCTGGGGCCCGCGCTGGAACGCTGTGGCCCCGAGTAGGCCCGTCGCCGCCTTCCTGCGGCCCGCACCAGATCGCTGTGGCCCTGGGGAGGCCTGAGGAGGTCCGTTGCAACCTTCAACCTTCCCAGGGCTCGCACCAGATCGCTGGGGCCTTGGAGGGCTGAGGAGGGCCCGTCGCTGCCTTTCCAGGGCCTGTGTCGCAGGGCTGAGGAGGCCCATCGCTGCCTTTCCAGGGCCTGCGCTGGAGCACTGCAGCCCCAAGGAGGCCCGTCGCTGCCTCCCTGGGCCAGCGCCGGAGCACTGTAGCCTGGGGGAGGGCAGAAGAGGGCCCCCGCTGCCTCCCGGGGTAAGTGAGGGATTCGCGGGGGGTAACAGAGGCTTGATTGGGGGAGTGGGGGGTGGGAGCTCATTAGCATACTGTATGCTAATGAGCTCCTGCAGCTCTTTTTCTACAAAATGACCCTTGCAGGTAACACTACTTCATCTCCTCCCTTCAGCCTTGGGAATGGCTGATGACGACGATGATAGCGGAATTTGCACTTTTCTGCTCCTTGGCATAACAACAACAGCAATAATAATAATATCATCTCTATGCTAGGAACAACAAGAGATAAAACCACTTCCATTTCTAGTGAGCTGGGTCCTCAGACTTTAATACATGCAGTGAAGGCTGTTAGCATCACTTCAGCTGCCAATGAGGTAACTAAAACAGCCAAGAAGGCGCCAGAAAGCTCTCACAGGGCTCCTTCTGAAATCTAGCCAATAGTATTAACAGAGAAGACCAGGATTGAATTGTGCAAAGCCTTCTGAAGTTGTCCTTCTGATTGTTTTGCAAACCACCTTCCAGGGGAATTCCAGGTCCTGAAAAGACCTTTGTTTTCCTGAAAAGAGACAAGGGCAAAAAAAAGTGCACATAGTCCTGCCTCTGGGACTGCAACCGGGCAGGGAAACACACACACTCAATGAATGTATGAGGGGGCTGTTCAAAGTTCCTCTGATGAAAGTCTAGATGGGGGTGTCCCCCACTTCTTTTAGATTTTATTTCTACCAGAACTAAGGAATGCCCAATGTTTATTAATAATAATAACACTTATCACCGATACCTCACATAATGCTAGGCTTGCCAAGTCCCCCCGGGGGGCAGGGAAAACCCCACCCCAGAGGCCCGTTCCCTGCCGCTGGCGGATCGGGCCCCGGGGGGAACCTCACCCCAACATAAATGTCACCCGGAAGTGACGCGACCACGCGGGGCATGCTGTGGGCTGGGCCACGGTCATCCGTGGTTTTCCCTCGGATGGTCGTGGCCCCGCCCTCAGCGTGCCCGGCGGCGTCACGTCACTTCCGGGTGATGTGCGTGTGGCGTGCACACACTCCAGGAACAAGCCAGGAGTCCCCCGCTCCAGCACCAGGTAAGACTTGGCAACCCTACATAATGCTTCACCTGAGAGCCAGCAAGTTATTGTGGTTAAGAGCAGTGGACTCTAACCTGGAGAACTGGGTTTTATTCCCCACTCTCTTCCACAGGAAGCCTGCTGAGTGACCTTGGTCCACTCACAGTTCTTTCAGAACTCTCTCAGCCCCATCGGCCTCACAAGGTGCCTGTTGAGGTAGGGTTGCCAAGTCCATCTTCCACCCCCAGCGGGGGACTTTGGGGGTGTTCCTGGAAGGGGTGGGGCATCCCCAACGTGATGACGTCAGGTTGGGGATGTCTGCCGCCCCCCCACCCGGCCGTGCACCGGATCTCCAGAAACGGCAGTTCCCTGCACTCATAATAGCCAGCAGCCGGCGTTTCCCCTTTAAGAGAAGCTGCGTTTGCCTTTTAAGAACGAAGGTGGCTTTTCCCTGCAAGTTTGCGGAGTTTGCGCTTGGGATGAAACACGGGTTGCACACCCTTAAAGGGAGAGAGATGGGTGGCTGTGGGTGTTGGGGGTGGGGCTTCCCCCGCCGGCCAGATGGCCGGCGGCAGGTAGAACCCCCCCAAAAAACGGGGGACCCCTGGCAAACCGGGGGGTTTGGCAACCCTATGTTGAGGGGAGGGGAAGGGAAGGTGATTGTAAGCCACTTTGAGAGTCATTATGGTAGAGGAAGGCAGGGTATAAAAACCTTTTCTTCTTCCTCCTCCATTAATTTGTTGTTCTTTAAAGCTTTACCTTTACCTAAAGCGTCCCTACAATAATTAGTGAGGAAATGAAGAAAGACAAGAGATTAATCTGTTGCTTTGTGGCAAGCATGAGGCCTGGCTGGGCTTGAGTTGTAGCACAGACTCTCTCCCAAGTGCTGAGTAGCTGCTGGTGCCCCCCACACTCTGGCCCTGTCCACTGGCTGGAGGAATCAAATGTACTTTTAACTGCTGTTATTGTTTTGTCATGCAGACAAAATGAAGAGATTGATTTCTATTGATCGTGGAGGGGGAGGGAAGCTGGGTTTGTTTTGCTCAGCCTTTCCTGCCACTTATCTTCCGTACGCCACAACATTGACACATGTAGGCTGAAAAAGCAAATTAAAGATGTTCTCCAACTTGGGGTCCCTGAGGTCCAAAGCTAAAGCAAGGCAGGGGGGATGTATGAATAAGGTGCAAGCTTTGGCCAGACTCGGTCTTTACCACACAGTGGCTTTTGGCTGGAATACTGGATGCTCCTCGTCAGGCCCGTAGCCTGCGTGGGGCCCTGGGGGCCGGGCCCCCCTGCGAGTTTTGCGGGCCCCCTCCCCCATCCTCCGCTCCCCACCCGCCACGGGAGGGAGGGAGAGGCGGCCGGTAGGCCAGCCTGCCGGGAAGAGAGCAACGCGAGGATGTCATGGGGGGGGGGAAAGACCCGCAGTCGGAACCCTAGGGCCAGGGTGGCGGCGGCGGTCCAGGAGCCCGCCCTCCTTCCCAGCCAGACCCCGCTGAGGGCGGGGGGCGGTGCTTTTAAGCCTTCCGTCCCGGCGGCTCTCCTCCCCACACGTGTCTCCTCCTCCTCCGCCGCCCAGGCCCGGCCGGCCCTCGGCCCGGGAAGAAAGAAGGGCGCGCGCTCGCTCTCTCCAGGCGCGGGACGCGCCCTCGGGCCCCCAGACGCCGCCCGGAGCGCCGCGCTCATGGCGCCGGTGCTTCCTGCCTTCCTTCGCTCAGCCGGCCGGCCACCTAGCCAGCCGGCAGCTCCGTGGGACTCCCTCGGGCCACTGCGCCCGCAGACGGAGGCAGGCCCGCCCCAGACCCACCCCCCTGGTCCGGAGCCGGAGGGAGGGGGCCGCGTCTTGCAAGGCGCGCCGAAAGCTCCCCTCCCCGACGGCCGCGCCCGCAGAGAGCAGGAGAGAGACCGGGAGCGAGGCGCCGGCCAGGTGGGAGGGCGCCGCCCCCCTTCCCCCTCTCCCCGCCCTTGCCGCCCCCTCCCCCCGGGGCAAAGCGCAGCGCTCCCGGCCGGCCCTCGACGGCGCCGCCAACTTCTCGGCCGAGCGCTTTGGGGAGGGGAGGGGGCACAGGAGGCGCTGAGCCCGGGCGGGAGGGGCGGGGGCCTGCGGGGCTGAGCCGAGGAGCCCGTGCGCCCTCCGAGGAGCGGGGGCGGCGGCCGCGAGGCTGCAACGTGTTCGGCGTCCCCCGGGTAGGAGAGGGGGCTTCGCGTCCCTCTTCGCCCCCACCCCCCACCCCGGAATGAATCCTCTCGGCACTTCCGCCACGGGCGGCGGTGAGCCAGCGGTGGCTCGGCACAGCGGGGGGTTTTCTTCTCTCCCCCCCCCCGACGGGAGGCGAAGCGGGGCGAGGGAGCGCTGTTCGCGGGCATTCCGGCCGTCGGGGGTGGGGACATGTCCCCCTCCACTCCCCCCCCGTGTTTTTTGCCGCCGCCACGCCACCTGGCCATTAGCCGCGCCCACCCGTCTCCCTCCCTCCCGGGGTGATGTGTGTGCGACGCGCGCGCGCACTTCGCGCGCGCGCACTTATTTCGGCCCCCCTATTTTCCACAGGGCCCCCCCACAATAAAGGGTTTAGCTACGGCCCTGGTGCATATAGATGTTAAACAGCATTGGAGAGAGGACTGCCCCCTGAGGAACCCCACATACTAATGGGTACCTATTTGACACCCTCTGTCCCAGCGCCACCCTCTGTCCCTGACCTTGGAGAAATGAAGTAAGCCACTTCGAGACTACTTCATGGACTCCTGAGAGCAAATTGCTAATGCCAAACCATATTCTTCAAACAATTCACCCTTGAAAGCTTTTCTGAGATGAAATTTCAAACAAATTCCAGGTTCCTAATTTCACAGAATAGTCTGCAGTAGAAGAGCTGGATTCGAGTCCAGTAGCACCTTAGAGACCGATGCAATTTTCAGAGCATAAGCTTTCAAGAGTCAAAGCTCCTTTCATTAGATATCTGATGTATCTGACGAAGGGAGCTTTGACTCTTGAAAGCTTGTACCCCCCAAAATCTTGCTGATTTGTTAAGGTGATACTGGACTTGAATCTAGCTGTAACACAGTTTAGGTGCTGGCAGCATCTTGCCGGCTATATATGGCTTCCTCAGGGATGGCACTCTTAAAGGCCTCCACTTTCTACCAAGTGGACTCTCAGTTTTTATCAGCCACTTGTCCGGATAGATTCTTCAACGCATGGACATTGACCATAGTAGCTGCATAGAAAGCCTACATTCAGAGGCCCCTATACCTCTGACTGCCAGATGTTGGGGATACAAAGTGCAGAATGGTTGTTGCCTTCGTACGCTTTTAGTAAGCTTTCCTGATTGACCACTGCTGCAGTCAGTTTGTGGGACAAGATGGGTTTTGTCTGTTCCAGAAAAGAAGATTTCTGATTTTTTGCCTTTTGTTATGATTTCTCCGAAGTAATAGATAACAGCTGTTACAGATGGGTTGGAACAGGTGACTTTTGTTCATTCCCACTCCACTGCACCTCCGATGGGAATTTCATTGCCACAAAAATGTCACTTCAGAATCTCGTCTTCCTTAGTATATGGAAATTATGAATGATACATTTCATTGCCAACAACAATAAAAACACTCTATCCCTGTCACTCAGAGTAATGCCCATATTTTCTTCACCTTGATAAATTGTACAAGAGGGAGATTTTAGACCATGAAAAAATGAGGTCATAACACTAAAATCAACACAGCAGGGAAGAGATTAGCAGGCCGTTCAAAGGAAAAGTACAAAGGGTTAGTTTCCTGTGATCTCCCACCAAGTTAGCCTGACAGTGCTTTACAGGAACTATATTAGCTTGATTCATCGGTAACACTTTGGTGGGAACAATAGGATTCAGAACTTTGAACTAAATAAGGATTCTTTTTATTTGTCTCTCTGGCAGGCTTGTTCTCAATTACGATTAGCAGAAATAGCAAGCAGGTCTTTAGCTATGTAAACCCCCCCCTCCCCCCAGCAAATGCTGAAATGCCACACATTGGCTCCGATCACACACAGAAGTTGCCATGGGATACTCACGGATGCCGGGCGGATTTAACGGGCGCAATCACACAGGCACATCTGGCCAGCGTCGTGCACCCATTGGCAAGCTGTCGTATCCCGCCGAAGATCCGGAGTTAATAGCTACCGCTGAAACTCCACTATTATATGCTTGCGACGGGCCACAGATGGACGTCCTCTGTCTGATCGCTCCAGTGCCGCATGAAGCGCGCCGGAAATGTGCCCCAACAAACTGCTACACCCGATTCCCTGCCATCGTGTCTGATCACATTTGGCCAGGTCACAAGTGCTGCGCGGTGAAAAGCCATGCCTCCTCCCTCTGCGTTCTCTGGCCAGTGTGAACGGGGCCCTCGTCTTGCTATCTCTTTTTTTCTATTTTGCAACATTTGAAGCTCTGTTAATACATACTGGAAACTGCACAAGGAACCTGCAGTGGGGCAGCATTAGTAGAAGAGGAAGAAGAGAAGAGATTGGATGTATACCCCGCCCTTCACTTGGAGTGTCAGAGTGACTTACAAACTCCTTCCCCTTCCCCTCCCCACAACAGAACCCTGTGAGGTAGGTGGGGCTGAGAGAGCTCTGACAGAACTGCTCTCTCAAGGACAGCTCTGATAGAACTATGGCTTGCCCAAGGTCATCCAGCAGCTGCAAGTGGAAGAGTGGGGACTCAAACCCGGTTCTCCCAGATTAGAGTCCACACACTTAATCACTACACCAAACTGGTAATTCCTGTCTCACCTCCACATGTTGCTTTAATGTCTGAATGACACATCCATGTGTACATTCCCATGTACCTGATAAGCATGATCATGACACACTCATGCGTATGAACACAGGCTACCTCCTCCATGTTTGCAGTGGGAGCTGATGGTAGTGGTGCTGTCTGGGGGTGAGGACACCTCCACTCCCATCTTTGCTCACTATGGAAGCTCCTGTGGGTCTGGCTGCATCAGGCAGCCCTCCATGAATGTAACTGATGCTGGACGGCCTTCTCCTGGATCCCACCAAAACCAGGCAGCCTTCTGCAGCTGCTGCTGCCTCTGGGCCCACTGTGGCTCCTCACATTCTTGCCACAGCCACTCCCGCCATGGCTCCCAGCATCTGCTTAACTGCTGGGCCTGCCTCACCCTGCCAGTGCTGTCAGGCTACCTTCCCCTCCCCACCGTTGTCACTGCCACTGCAGTCCAGCTCCCTGCTTCCCCCACCGTAACCGCCAGGCTCACTGCTGCCCCCCTTCAAGATCCTTGTGGATCCTCACTTGTATATTATAATAGTTAACTTGGCCATATTTGAGGATACTTAAAATTGGAGAGTGGACTTGTGAATGAAAAACCTGAAAAATGTCCCAGGTCTGCAGAAAAATCTGAAATCTACCCCCCCCCAAAAGAATATTGGGGACATAAAAACCCCTAAAATAACAAAAGGAGCACATGTTGTTTTAAGAAATGGATGCCCTCAGTGGCTGTTGCTAGGCAACCACAACAGGCTTGTTTTTTGTGAGTAACAGGTGGTGGACAGGGCCCTTCGCAGGGCTGTTTTGGGCTTTGAGGGAGGACTTATTTGGGCCAGGCCCAGCAGCAACCATTAGGTGCCTTGTAATTGCATGACTCACCTAAGCCTGGCTGCTTGCTACTATTCAACAGCTGCCACCCTATGAAAGCCAGTATGGTGTAGCAGTTAGAGCTTGAGACAAAGGTCTGTGAGACCCAGGTTCAAATCACCAGTCTGCCACGGAAGCTCACGAGGTGACCTTGAGACAGTCACATCCTTTCAGCCGAACCATAATTCAGATGTGACTTGACATCACTTTCCACCATCACCAGTCATTCTGTAAGCCCATGGAGCCAAGCAAGTGATGTGATTTATTTTCATATGATACTTGGTTTAGATCTGGGTGAATTTATTTATTTATTTTATTCACCACCTTTCTCCCCAAAGGGGACCCAAAGGGGCTTACATCATTCTCCTCTCCTCTGTTTTATCCTCACAACAACCCTGTGAAATAGGTTAGGCTGAGAGAGTGTGACTTGCCCAAGATCGCCCAGCAAGCTTCCATGGCATGAGTGGGGGTGGAAACCCAGGTATCCCAGATCCTATCCCAACACTTTTAACCACTGTACTACACTCATTCACACTTTCCCTCTAATCCTGAAAGAAGCTCCATTCTTATCAGAACCTTTAAGACCCTGTTCTGATTCGTATCCCAGTGTTTTGGATGTACCATAACTAATGACATCCCTTCAATGACAGGCTTAGACTGTTATGTCACTGGTGACACTTAATTGAAAGGACATTACAAGATTTCCCCCCCAGAAAACACTGAAGTGCCCATAAAATCTCACCCTAGTAAATCCAGTTTTTAAAGACTGTAGTATGAACAAGTCTGTGCCCTAAATAAAAAGTTTAATGATTCATCTGTTTCAGGATCTGAGAAAGTGCTACAAAGTTTGAGCAACTGATCAACATTCAGCAGATGTGGTGAAATAGTGGTCCAATTTCTCCCCCCCCCCCAGTTGAAAAGTTGAGATGCAGCCAGTGAAGAAAGTAGAGACCTGTGATGTCATTACTCTGGAATATCACAGGCAGTGTTACAATCCATGAAAAAAATTATCCTTCTTGTCATTGCCATATTAATCAAGCATGTCACCCTTTTAAAACCAAAAAGATGGACCAAATAGCCATTAATATTAGGGCAATTTCTGTAAAATTATGGAATAGCCAGAACTCTACTATATATACTTTTTAATTTAAAATTTTTATTTTAAACACCAAAACACTGTCCAACTAATATATAATGAAAAGACATAAACAAAAGGATACTAGGAGAAACTGGGCAATACAAAAAAAAGTAAACTATCAAAATGGATCATAAATATAGCAAATGATTTACAACTGTAAGAGTTCAATAGGGTTGATATGACTTGGAACTTTTTCTATCGACAGCATATAACTTAACATCGGAAGCCAAACTGCAGGAAAATCTGAACTGAAAGTTGTTTTGTCATTTTGTTGAATACGATATCTTTTCCATTACATAGAATCTCCATATTTTATCAAACCATTGTGAAATTGATGGGGATTATTTATCTTTCCATTTTGTAGCTATTGCTGCTCTAGCAGCTGCTAATAAAAATTCTATTAAAGTTTTGGTTGACCTAGGTAAACTGCCTCCAGGCAATAGTGATAACAATAGAAGTTCTGGTTGCTTTGGAAGAGATGCCCATGTGATATTAAAAATATGATCTAAAATTGAGTTCCAAAAGTGTTTGATGTGCTTGCAGGCCCACCAACAGTGAAAAAGGAGGCATACACAACACACTGTTTCCAACACATAGGTTTTAAAATTGGGTTAATATAGTGTAACTTTGTAGGTGACAATCTACTATACATACATAGGGACTGCTTGCAGAAAAAACTGATGGAATCTTAACCTGAGAGGCTAATATTGCCTTTCTAGGAAAGGTCCTCATTGAGCAAACTGTGTCTGAATGCAGGCACCTCACAAAAAAGTCTTTCTTCCCACAGTAATTCACCTTAATTAAAATACAGTTGTGAAGGTGTGCTTCCCTCGAGAGCCCAAGCAAAAGTAGGGGTGTAATATCCTCACCAGCTAATCCTGCTTGTCTCTTTAAAAACTCCACAAGACCCCCAGAACGTGTGCAGCCTGGGCACTTCTCACCATGTTCCCCCATCAGTACCCTCACCCACAATCTTCTCTTGCCTGAAACAACCAGCTGGACTCTAGTTTCTTCCTAAAAGAGATGGTCAATGCTAATGGATATGTGGTGGGAGATGTGAGGTTTAGTAGTAGGTATAGTACTCCAAGTGCTTCAAGACATTTATGGACGTAGGATCTGGGCAAGAACTTGGCAACTCTAGAAAGAGGACTTTTGATATGGTTTCAGAAGGTAACCCTGTTGGTCTGCAGTAGAACAGTTAGATTCGAGTCTGGTAGCAACTTAGAGACCAACACAATTTTCAGGGTATAAACTTTTAAGAGTCTAAGCTCCCTTTGAGAGCCAGTCTGGTGTAGTGGTTAGGAGTGCAGACTCTAATCTGGGAGAACCAGGTTTGATTTCCCACTTCTCCACATGCAGCTGCTGGTGTGACCTTGGGTCAGTCACAAGTTCTCTCATGAGCAGTTCTCAAGTTCTCTCATGAGCTGTTCTCTCATGAGCAGTTTCTGTCAGAGCTCTCTCAGCCCCACCTACCTCACAGGGTAGTTGTTGTGGGGAGGGGAAGTGAAAGGAGATTGTAAGCTGCTCTGAGACTCCGAGTGAAGGGTGGGACATAAATCCAATATCCTCCTCCTTTTCTTCATTAGACAGGACAATATGCTCTCTCACTCATTTTTAAAATAGGATTGCCAACTTCCAGGTGTTATCTGGAGATCTCCTGCCATTACAACTAGGTTTGCCAGGTCCCCTCCTTGCTGCAGCGGGGGGATTTGGGGGACATTCCAGGGGTGGGTGATGATGCCCTAAGCCCTGCCCCCAAGCCCCGCTCCCAGGTGTAACCACCCACCCCGCCACCCCTCTCCCTCCCCTCCTGCCAGATTTAAAGGGCTTCAGCTGATTGGCTGGGGCCACATCGCCTGCTGATCAGCTGGAGTGCCCTTTAAATCTAGCAGGAGGGAGGGAGAGGGGTGGTTGTGGGTTGCACACTCAGCTTGCAAAAAGACCCAGTTGGCCAGGGGCAGATTAGAGCCCCCCAAAACGGGGGAACACACGCCTGGACCTGGGAGCTGGCAACCCTAATTTCAACTGATCACTAAGAACCTAGAAATTTTACAGTCCATGGTTTGACAACAAATGCTGGATGAAGAAAAAACTTATTCAAACTAAACCTTGAAGATTTAGAGAATCCTTTAATCCTTTATTGCTTCAAGAATTTCTTCATGCGGCTTCCGGTCTGGCTAAGATGGAGGACTGAAGCGTTTCGCGATCGTGCGAAGCGAGCGACGGCCACTTTCGACAGTTTGGGCAATATACAGCCCAACGCATCACTCCCCAGCGAGGGGGGGGGACAAGCAGGCAGCAGCGCCCTAGAGGGAGTGTGAGGTTGGCGTAATCCAGCTTCGGAAGAAGCTGAATTGGGCTTTGACCTCCTCCCACGAAGAAGGCAAGTGCCACACTCAGCTTGCAAAAAGACCCAGTTGGCCAGGGGCAGAATAGAGCCCCCCAAAACGGGGGAACACACGCCTGGACCTGGGAGCTGGCAACCCTAATTTCAACTGATCACTAAGAACCTAGAAATTTTACAGTCCATGGTTTGACAACAAATGCTGGATGAAGAAAAAACTTATTCAAACTAAACCTTGAAGATTTAGAGAATCCTTTAATCCTTTATTGCTTCAAGAATTTCTTCATGCAAAAGGAAAATATAAAGTTATGATTTGTGAGAAGAAATGTGAGGGTATTTTCAATGGATGGAACACTTTAATTAATGCCTCAAAGAATAAGAACTCCAAACAATTTTGGACATTACTTTCTTCCCTCCATTGTATGGGCAAATTAATCACCTTCTGTATTCCTCCAGTAGTATGGGGACAATATTTTTCAGTGTTATATACCTCCAGTGACCCAGTGGATATTATTCCGGAACAGCCTAAGAACTTACCATCATGGCCAGCAATAACAAAAGAAGAAGTTAAAGAAATCATTAGGGGAATGAAGTTAGGCAGAGCAGCTAAGCCAGATTTAGTTCCACTTAAATTTTTCTTAGCTAACATTGATTGGTGGTGTGATATATTAGCACCAGTGTTCCCTCTAAACTGAGTTAGTGTGAGCTAGCTCACAGTTTTTTAGCCTCTTCGCTCAGGAAGGATGGCTCCAGAGCAAACTCATTTATGTAGCAGCCAAATCGCTTGCTCACAAGTTCAATGCCAGTAGCTCATGAAGCAGAATATTTGCTCACAAGACTCCACAGCTTAGAGGGAACATTGATTAGCACCTATTTTTACTACCATTAACCAGATAGGTCACATCCCCAATACATAGCAAAGGGCAATAATTGTCCCTATTCATAAGAAAGGGGACAAAAATGATCCAACTAACTACAGACCCTTTAGTTTACTAGCTGTATTGGGGAAAATATATGCCTCCATCCTGTTACACCATTTACTCGATTAGATTTTCCTAGAGAATATCATTGGTCCTGAACAGGCAGGCTTCATTAAAGGGTGATCAACAATCAACCATTGCATGTTATTTTACCATCTGGCTAAGAAATATATAGCCATTGAAAAGGGTGCCTCTATGTGACCTTTGTAGATCTATCAACAAACTTTGATTCAGTACCAAGAAAACGCCCATGGGAAAAATTAGGGAAGACCTCAGTTGATCAGAGACTTCTGTGGTTAATGCAAAGCCTCTGTGAACCTCTATGAGCCGGCTTCAGCTGGGAGGGTGGGATAGAAATCTAATCAATCAAATCAACCCTGGCTGCCTGGATTCACTGTAGCTCTGAAGGGCATTTGTCAAATTCTTTTCCTTTGCAGAAGGGAGTAAGACAAGGGTGTTTGCTGGCTCCCATTTTGTTTAATCCTTATATTAATGACATGGCCCTTAAATTAAATAATCAACAATTTCACTCCCATGTATTGTCACAAACTTCCATTCCAATCTTACTATTTGCTGACAATACTGTGTTACTTTCTAGAACCCCCGTGAGTCTGTGTCGACTGGGGGCACTGGGGCATTATCTCTTAAAGCTATTGGCTCTGCTTCTACAATTTTGGAGGGTTTAACCCCCCTCTTTTAAGATTTCAGATTTTTCTGAAAACCTGGATCTTTTCTTGGGTTTGAAGAAAGATCAGTCTTAGTTTGTGGCTGTAGTCTCCGGAAATAAGTATCCACAGATGGAGTGATGTCTAAAAATCAGATATATAGATTCTGTAAAATCTATAAATTCAAATTTAGCAAATTTTGGCTGTTTTAACTTGCAAAAGAGCTGACAACTTCCAGAGACATAATAACAAAAGTGAACTATATAACTTGCTAGAATCAGGAATTGGGTGTGTCTGTGTGATAGGATCTGTTATAATTTTATGGGAGTTTTTAAGGTAATCCATAAATGTATTTCTCTTGTGAGTGTGGATAGGGTTGGGTTCCTCAGACAGGAGAGTGCTTTCTGTCAGGGTGAATTCCTGGTTGAATCACATTTCAGAAACTGGTTATCTGGCCAAGAAGGCTCCACGGAAGCTGAAAACATGCAGGAATATTGGCTGCTTCAGGTTTACTATTGCAACTGAACCTTCCCTTCCTCTTACTCTCTCCTGTCTCTGCCTTTGTTGCCCTTTGAAGCGGCTAGGCTGTGAATCTGGCTGCTTTAGTCTTGCTGTTGGCAGCTTAGCATCATTCCCAGCTCATCAGTGTTTACATTCAGGCACACCAGCTGTTCATATAACCAATAAAAATGTAGATGTAGTTGTGTCAGTGCTCTGTATCTCTTGAAAAGCCCACAACAGTAATAACGTTCAGCAGGGATTGTGAGTTATTTTAGTTATTTCAATGTACGAAGTCAGAATCTATGTATCTTGGGTAATTTCCAACCTGCATAGAAATCTGCATGGGTCAAAATTTGAGTGATAAATCAAACAAATAATAGAATAAACAAGTCAGAGGCTTGTCATAACGTCTCTTCAGGATATTATGGTGATGAGCTGAATCCCATTTTAATACATCTCTTGAGAGCAATATATCCTTCGCATAGTAGGAAGTATGGGAGAGCCTTGGCATTTCCTGAAGAACCTCCTAGTAATGAATTCATCAGGCAAAAGGTTTAGCCAGTCTCCTTAAGACCCTTGAGAGGCATTTCCTCTTATGATCACAAGAAGGATGCTGGTAAAGAGGGACATTTCATAGAATCATAGAGTTGGAAGGAACCTCCAGGGTCATCTAGTCCAACCCCCCACACAATGCAGGAAATTCACAACTACAACCCACCTGTCAGAATCGGGCTCTTGCGCTTGAGCTTAGCATCTCTGCTGCTTGGTTTATTATTTTGCTCTGCTCGTTTATCGCCTCGACATTCCTACGGGGAGGGAGAGTGCGTGGCCTTGCTTTGCTGTCTCCAGTTTACCTTTTCTAGGAAAGTTGATACCTCTAGTTGCAAAGAAAGGTGATACCTGTGTGGTGGCAGCAGAGCCATAACTAGCTAATTTTGCACCCAAGTCAAGAATATAAAATTGTGTTCCCCTATACTTTCACAGTAGCTGTTTTTGTAAAAAGGTAAATACATAAATAACATGAAACAAGAATAATAATATTTATTTTAGTCATGAGATTGGCATACACCGTCAACTAATGCATAAGGGAATATTTAACTTGCTATTTAAAATATTGATTCAGGTGAGTAGCTGTGTTGGTCTGAAGCAGCAGAATAAGGTTTGACTCCAGTGGTACCTTTAACACCAACAAAGTTTTATTCAAGGTATAAGCAACAGTGTGCACACACACTTCTTCAGATACATTGAAACTGATGTTACCAGGCTATACATTTAGGTAGCGGGTGAGCAGCAAATTAGCACACAATATAATGAAGATGTTTAAGAGATTCTAGGACCAAACAGCTTAGTTTATATGGTTACCATTTGTTTGGGTTTAATTCTGTGGGGGGAACATAACAAAGGAAATAAATATATCAAAATTGGAGATTGATGGGCAGATGTAACCTTCTTAATTGTGGAATTCTGAGAATAATTAACCGAGATCCTGCCATTATGATCCATTAGTCTCCTATCAAGCATGGAGGTGAGGTGACCTTACAGAATCCTTTTCTTTGAGGTGGGGCGATTGGCTGTGTAGTATATCTTCTCTGTCCCCAGACCATGGTCTTCTTCACCATGGCTTTGGAAAGGGTGTGTGCAGCAGACACTGAGTTCTGTCCTGGAGTCCAGTGTCAAACTCAGGTTTGTGGGACAGGAACCCCGAGGCCCTGGCTACATATTTCCAGTGACTTTAGCAGAGTTGAGGCTATTCTGCCCTCCACACACAGTGCTTGAAGGGAGTGAATTTTCTCTTACTATTTCAAACAAGTCACAGTAGTAAAAATATCATGGGGAAATAACTTTCTTCAAACCTTGGGGAGAATTTTGCGACTGTCTAGCTGCTTTTTGGAGCTCTTCCAGGGAAAGCATAGGAGCATATGGCTGGCTGAGAAGAGCCCTGGGGCTTCCTTCCCACGTTCCCATGGCTGTTGCCAAGCCTGGAGTCATGAGATTTGACATGCAAATAAAGCTTGAGAGAATTGTGTGTTACAGTCCTACTGTCATAGCACATAGGACATCAGTGAGTAAAAAATCTCAATTTTAGCTGGTGACTTGACTGATTTATTCACACAGCCTTATCAGATGAGCCCATCTGCTATGCATACGTCTTGCCATAAAGAGTATTTCCTTCCAGACAGACTGACATTCCATGCTCCATGGGAAGAGCAGATGACATAAACTGCCATCTCAAGGGGATGCTGGGCTGCTCTTCCCAGGTGGACAAATTCAGCATGTGGAAAGGGAGGCGTCTAACTTCATGAGTGTCTTAGAGAATTGCTCATCTGTCATCACAGTGCAGGCTATTGTGCTGGTAAAAGTCATTCAGTCTGGTACTGATGTTCCATTTGGCATTGATTCACAGATTCTGCACTTTTCTAATTTTTGTAGCATTGTTTCAATGGAGATATTCTAAGGTGGTATTTATTTATGAACTGTGATGGTATATCTATTAGTTGTTTGTGTCAAACTGAAGTAGATTCTAGTAGGTCTTTCCATCTCTTGTAATTCTATGAAACAAGGGTAAAAAGGTAAAGGTTCCCTTGCTCGAAAGCCAGTCGAAAACGACTCTAGGGTTACGGTGCTCATCTCAGTTTCAAAGCCAAAGACCCAGCGCTGTCCGAAGACGTTTCCGTGGTCATATTTCTACCTTTAGATTGTTAGTCAACTTTTATAATACACAACAACCAGCTGTATAAGAATTTTATTGAAATTCATTTAAGACCAATAACAATCAGTGACACACACCAGAACGCACTACTGAGTAGAAACATAACAAAAATCATCACACATAACTATTAAGACATATAACGAAACAAACAATCAAGACAACACTCACTCACATTAGGCACTTAACTGTAAAATCACCATTCAAACAAAACATCACCACTCACAACAATCTACCACATTCTAGCCTAAGCTACACACCAACACAATACATACAATAGTTATCACAAAAGCACAACACAACCAGCAAAAGAGGACACACCAGCTTTTTCATTCATTCTTTTACAGCACAGCTTGACATGACTTCTTCCTGGAACATACTCTCTCTAAACGTCTGAGGACTGAACAACATTGTTAAGAGACAGCGTATATTAGCCAACATACACAAACTCCTCCCGGACATTACATTCCTCCAAAAAACTCATCTACGGTCATCATCACAAAGTACGCTAAAAACAAAATGGATCCAACAGCAATTCCACGCATATGGCAAGTCCCATGGTGTGGCAATCCTTCTTTCCAATTGCATTCAATTCCAACATCAGGCCACTAAGAAAGATCCAAGAGGTCGATTCATCTTCATCAAAGGAGTGCTGGAAGAAAAAAAATCACTTTAGCGTGTATATATGCCCCAAATGACAATCAAGTAAACTTTGTAGAAACCATCTTACAAGATCTTCAATTCTTCCAAGAAGGAGAAGTAATCTTGGGTGGACACCAAGTCAGTTGAGATAAATGAAGTATTCATGGAAATTTACAACAAACTTTATTCCTCTTCAACACCATCTCAATCTCAAATCAAACAATTCTTTACTTTACACCCAGATATCAAACAGCTCAATGAGGAACATCGCCTAAAACTAGAAAATCAAATCAACCAGCAAGAGATATATGATACTATCTGCTCACTCAAAAACAACAAAACAGTGGGACCAGACGGATTCCCATCCGAATTTTACAAAAAGTTTGCACCAATACTCATTACTCAACTGACGAGGAACTGCAATGACATACTTGAAACCGGTATCCTACCTACGTCCTGGAATATGGCTTCTGTCATAACAATCCCGAAAACCCAGGAAAGATCTATCCAATCTTGCTTCATATCGGCCAATTTCCCTGCTCAACCAGGTGTCAGTTATGCTGCAATGGGGGTTGGGGAGCTCATTCTGTGTCTTGGTAATTGCTATTGCATTCCTATCTCTGCTGTTCTGCCTGTGCTGAAATGCTTATCTCTAAAGATGTGCAGGAGGAGGTTGTGTTGGAGGTTGTATTGTCTGAAAGTCTCTGATGTACCATGAGAGACTACTGCTTCCCAGCTTTTGCCACCTAACGGTTTCCTAGCTGGTCTCATGCGCGGGAGGGTAGCTAATTGGTCCATGCCATGGGGGGGGTGCATACGAATGCCCTATATCCTATTATGCTCAATGGATTGCCGCCATTCTTAACAGTGCCTGTGTTACTGCATCTATACCTTTGCAATAAAAGTATAACCGTTCTTGAATGCGTGTACTTCATTATAAGCTGTGGGTTCTGACACCAGGATTATAAGATCTTTACCTCGTTGATCACTAGGCAATTCAACTCCATACTGCCGACCTATGTCCATCATGACCAATCTGGTTTCATTCCAGGGAGAGACATCACAGATAATGTGCACAAAGCATTGCACATCATATCATCTTGCAGCAAAAGGAAGTCTGACGCTAAAATTCTCTCCCTCGACATAGAGAAGGCATTTGACTCGCTAGAAACAAACTATTTAATTGAGCTTTTGAAACACATGAAATTTGGCGATAATTTTCTTAGAACAGTGGCAGCCATCTACTCGAAACCATCAGCACAGGTTAAAGTCAACAACATCACTTCCAAGACATTTACTCTGCATAGAGGAATGAGACAAGGATGTCTGTTGTCTCCAGCCCTATTCGCCTTAGCGCTTGAACCACTGGCGGAGATAATACGACAAAACACCAACATATCTGGAATCCGCCTAGGCCCCCATGAGTTCAAATTAAACCTCTTTGCTGACGATACGTTGCTTTTTATAATGCAACCAACAGAATCTCTACACAACCTGCAACAACATCTGACCACCTTTGGACAAATATCTGGATTGAAAGTTAATCAAACAAAATCATGCATCCTGCCCATATGCATTTCCTCAGCTACAAAACAAGAGATACAAAGCAACTTTGATTACCAATGGCAGGCATCATCTCTTTCATTTTTAGGCATCCACATCCCGAACGACCTTAAAAATTTGATCAAAATTAATCACTTACGAAAATTCCAAGAGATTCAACTAACACTCTCCAGCTGGAACAAGCAGATGCTTTCATTCTTGGAAAGGCTGCACCTTATTAGATCCTTCCTGTTCTCAAAGCTACTTTTTCTTTTCCGCGCAATCCCCATTGGTCTCTCTGCTGCACTAATTCACAAATGGCAAGTGGCACTGAACATCTTCCTATGGCAAGGAAAGAAACAGAGAACAAGCTTCAAGATCCTTAGGAGAAAACGAGCCCAGGGTGGACTCAATTACCCAGATATATCACTATATCACAAATCTGCGCTTGTCTCAGCAATCAAGTTATTATGCTATAGAGATAAAGCTACTGCAACCAAAAACTATCCAAGAAACGATTTGGAATTCACACCAAACACATCCTAAATCAATCCATGCCAATGCCTTTGTATCTGATATCCTCCACGCTTGGGACACATTCAGATATAAACTACTTCCGAACACTTCCAGACAATCTGAATTCCTGTTCCAAAGCTGGTTCCCACCAGGAAATGATGTCATCATAGCGCAGAAATTCAGAAATGCCAAATTAACACGCATCACAAATATTTCAAACAAAGAAGTCCTTCTTCCAAAATAACTTTTAGAACATAAGCTACATGCCTCTATCCCATGGTTCTTCTATTTACAACTCAATCATGTAATGTCTACCCTGAAAATTTTCTCCCCTCAAAATCCTCCTAAATCTGTCCTTGAAAACATCTTAGATTCTACTGGGACCTCATCCAAAGGATTGATCTCCAAGGTCTACAACATCTTACTTAATCTCTACAACACAAATGATCTACCTTACAGAAACACGTGGCAATCAGAGTGTGGCATCACAATCACTAATGAACTCTGGGACCAAGTTTGGTCCTCATCTACAATTACATCACCAATCATTAACACACAACTGCAATCTTATAAAATTATTACCTGACGGTACTTGACTCCTCGTAAACTTGTGTTCTCTTCACCAAACTCATCACCACTGTGCTGGAGAAAGTGTGGAAGTATTGGCTCCTATGCCCATTGTTGGTGGGAGTGTCCTACTGTTAATTCCTTTTGGCATGAAGTTCTCTCACAGATTAAAATCATCACGGGTTACGAAGTACCCCTAAAGCCTGAAATACTTTTTCTCAACATCTGGCAGGACCCCCAAATACCATCGATCAGAAAAGACCTCATATTTAGCTTGATAGTTGCAGCACGATCCTGCATAGCCACCAGATGGAAATCCCACCTTGCCCCTACGATTGAGCTATGGTACACAAAAGTCTGGGTCCTCTTTATTCTAGAGAAAATTACAAATCATGTCAGAAGCATCGACCAGTTTCCTAAAATGACCTCCTTCTCTGCAAAATGGCTACCCTTCTTCGAAATGATAACTGAAAAAGACATCCAACTGCATAAACAAATATATATCACAAACTACTCTACATTTGGATAATATGTTCCCCACATTAAACATACCTTCATTACACTTGTTGTGTACCACTGAGTTAAGCGTTGTAACATATAACTATCCTACGACAATTCTAAATTTAGGTTTTTTTAGATAGTTTTTAGACAAGTGATTTACCGTTCTATATTTTTCAAAAGTTGTATTTGATACCTCTCTTTGAAATACTCTTTATTGTACTTGGAAATCTTGAATATTACTGTTATTTTGATGTTGTAACAACTTATCAGAAAACTTAATTAAAAAGTTACTGATTAAAAAAACACAAATGTTACATTTCATACTTTACATCATCAGTATTATAACTGGATTTACAGAAGTTAAATACTGTAGTGAAGCACGGGTATCAGGCTAGTTGCTTAATATGTGAATGAGCCACTGCAGAACAGAATCTTCATATCTTTGGATATCATCTTGAGCGCAATTATTTTGAATGAATCATTTCACACATTCAGCAGAGAATTGTTAAGGACTGTTCCATGTGGAACAGCCCTGGGAGTCATGCTGTTTGGCAGTGATTCATGTGAATATGGCTGAACATTTTTCACTGCTTCCTGGCAGCAATTAACATGAGTGCCATGACTGAAAAATCAGGAATGTGCTGGGTTGGAGGTTACTAGTCTGGAAAACAATATTTATTAATCTCTCTCTCTCTCTCTTTCTGAGCAGGAGTCCATGAACAGCTCTCAAGTAAGTCTTATCCCTATCATACTTAATGCATTGAGGCCTTGTTGCACACTGGGAGGTGAGAAGAGGCTTATCACATCACATAGAGCTCCTTTCCAAAATCAGCATCTAGAAAGGCAACTGCAATCTCTAGGCTATGTTCATGCATGCAGACCAATGACAAACCAGGATTGATCAACACATCTGCTATCACAGCAGTCTTGACAATTCCCAGCATCTCAGCACAGTTTCCAACAAATGGTGAACCTTGAACAACAATGACACCAAACTGTTTGTGAAGGGTCTGAGCTCATCATTTAATCTGGGGAATCTAAGTCAGGTTGATATGGCCCCCCCCCGTCTATTTTAAATATTGTTTTCCTCCTTGGAAAAATCCCATAATATTGCAAATACCAACAAAGTACTTAGAGAGCAAGCCACCTAGCAGACACTAACTCTAATCAAGAAGAAAGGCTATGCCTACCCTCAGTAAAGACAGGCTTTTCCTAATGTTTTGGGATACAGAGCATGATGCTAAAGTAAAATTATTATAGGTATGAAGGTTGCACATCTGATGCTAAATTGTGCAAGGGCATTTAGTGCTTAGTTCTTTGCTCAGATACTTTTGGTTCTATAAATAAGTACCTGACAAAAAACAAAACAAATAAAGGTCACACAGAGAAGAGTATATGGCTTAAATACAAGCCAGGTACAAATAAATGTTATTCATAATCGAAATAATCGAACAGAAGAATGGTTTGGCACATGTGTTAGGCAAATTGCCTTATTATATTAATAAATGTGGGGAATTTGAATATTAAATGGCAATAGACATATAAGGGAGCAATAACCTATGTATACAGGAGTCCCACTTAGTCCAGTATCCCAGAAATAGACGCAGAGACCAGATCTTAGTGAAATGGTTTCTTTACTGGAGGATTTGTACATATACAAATAAATCTCAAACACACACTCAACAATACGGAGCTAAGAAAAATAGACTGAAAAGATACAGTGACATTCGCATTAGCAGGAGTTCATTGGCTGGGTGATACTGACCTGTCCGACGTGATGAAGCAGAAAAAATGAGGGAGACTATAAGGAAAAAGGGGTTGTGCTCTGAACCGGCAGAGCACATGGTAGACTCTGGGCAGTGCTTAAACTGATAGTCAACAAGTTAGGATGGGGTCAGGTAGAGAGGAAGTAAGAGAGTGAGCAATGGAAAATCCTGCTTTTTTTATACTTTATTTGGCCAGGGGTGTGTGTGTCCTCTAGTCATGTCCCCTAGTCATTCCCCAGGAAGTTGCTTAACAAAAACTGGTTTTGGGATGATGGGGGCTTAATGGTTGGGCAATATTGCTTCTATTCATTTTAACAGTGGCACCTTTGTGGGATGGCTGAAGTATCCAGGGCCATTGTCTTTGATGGTCCATTGATGGCTCTAGGTGATGGACTTAGTTGGTACGTGTCAGCCAGCTAATCTCTTCATGGAAGAAGTTCTTTTGTTATGCTTGAGAGCATACTTGCAGCACCTGGGGAAGGTGGGGGGGGGGGAAAGGTGCCTGCATGCTAGAGGAGATGTCTGCTCACGGAGTTTCTGTTCAGTTTCTCAGATCTCCTTTGCAGGGCATGGCGTTCCTCTATAGCAAATGACTACCGGCTCCTGTGTGCTTTCTGCGGTTAGGGTGCTTGGCTCATCTCTGCTGCATTGCAGGTGAGAAGTGGCAGGTAACCCATGGATCCACTCTTGGTCTGACTCATCATCTCAGGAAAAGGCTCCCCTCATCTGGGCACATGTCTACAGTCCAGGAAGGTGCTATCACTGCTTGGTCAACATACAGTCCATTTCCCTTGCCACACTTATTGCACAGTCCACTTATTGATTATGGTTCATAAGTCCATAAGAGCATTATAAGCTCCTTGCAGGGCAACACATATTTCTGTTTCATACTATCCATGTCCTTTTGAACTTTCCACATTTGTATTCATGAGGGTCCTTTTTTCAGTCACTCCTGTGATTAAAGGATTTGTACCAGGGGTATTAACCCATTCAAGATTTGTAATTTAATAATCTGCTTAATCAGGTGGTTAAAGTGAAATGAAGAAGAGAAGAAAGAGATTGGATTTATACCCTACCCTTCACTACCCAAAGGAGTCTCAGAGCAGCTTACAATCTCCTTTCCCTCCCCCCCCCCACAACAGACACCCTGTGCGGTAGGTGTGGCTGAGAGAGCTCTGAGAGAACTGCTCCTGAGAGAACAGCTCTGAGAGGACTTGTGACTGAGATCCTGGTGGCTATAGTGTTCTGAAATCCTGAGAGGGTAGCCTACCTTTTTGGATTATTGTTAATGTATTGTAAAGTGTACGTTTCCCCCTCATTCCTGGACAGGCGTGAGGGGCAGGATCCTATACAAAATATAAAGCAAATATCAGTCTTATTATCTAACAAAAGCTTCCAATCTTCAGAAGTGATGGGGGGGGGGCGCTCCATCTGGAGAAATGGCATTATCTGAAATTCCTTCCAATGATAAAAAGTCTGTGGTAGGCTCATTGCAATAATTTATGACATGTTCCATTGCCCACGGTTCTTATTAGAATGAAAGCCACTGTGGCAAAATATCTGCTAATACTGCATATAAACTTGACAGAACAGCCATTTTTTTTTTGTATTTGCCCAGAGAGGAGGGAGCCATTGCACTTGTACGTCCTGCATGGTGGCATTTTACCCACTGAAGAATATTTTAAACTGATTAATCTTCTATTGAAACTGATCAAATATACCTGATCAAAGCTGGCAGCTCTCTCATTCCTATTTATTTGCAAACTCAAGCATGGTTATGCTGAGAAAGTACAAGATCAGTATCTCCAAGTCTGACTAGTGAGTATCTGGGATAAATCTTGCTCAGTAAGATTATAACAAGGGAAAAAAATATAACGTGTAACTGGTTCTGACTCAGATCCATTTTTAAAGAAATGGACGCAATGTAGAGGTAATTCAAACCTCCATCTGTATAAATCCTGCTTTATGTGGTAAGCTTGTAGTGGCCTTTTGTGTAAAAAGGGATCCAGTGGTTAAGTAATCCTTTAAAGCTTTATCCCTATGACCTGTTGCACTTCTAATCATTTCAAACAGAACTTTTCTTTTCTTTTTTTTTCTTTTTTCTTTTTAGAAATTTCACTGTCAGTGTTACTGGTTGATACATGCTTACTACTGTTGTTCTGTTGACCTTTCTACTTGCTTTATGAGCTCAGGGTTACTAACAGAACATCCTGGTACCATGACACAAGCACAATATGTACTTATTATCAACATGTAATAAGGAATTCTCTCTCTACTTTCTGGGCAACTTGGCTTCTTACCTTGGCTAGGGGGACTGTCCATGGTTCTGAAGTCCAATAGCTACAGAATGGAGGACAATTGGATGGGTTTGTCAGTAATGCTTGCTATATCATGGAAGTCAGCAGCCAATCAATAAATGAATACAAACACAGCACAGTATGTGAGACTTCATACAAGGAAAGGGCCTATAAACGTAGCCTATAGTAGTTATTTTTGAGTACAGGTTAGGGAAGCAGTGTATCTTTGAGAGTTACTGTCACTTGGTGTGACTCCACACTTTACACAGCAAATACAGTTTTTGTATGTCCTCTGCCCTGCAGCAAATAAAATATTTAATAAAAATTAATCCTTTAATTGTTAATAAAATATATGGCTGACATTATCTTGGTACTTACTACCAAGTGAAGTTAGATAAAGGCAGGATAATTTTTGTGTGTGAGAACCTGTTAAACAGGATCAAACTAAGGGTCAGACCAAATGTCCGCCTAACCCAATAACAGCTAGTCAAATGCTCTTGGGTGTTCACAAGCAAGGCATGAAACCATCTCCGATGACTAATCCTAGCATCTGGTATTAGGAGGTTCCATTCTGCTGTGACAGCTAACATTGGCCTGGCCCTGTTTCATGAGATTCAAATGTCTTCCTATGTGATCTTAAACTTCAGAATATATTTTCTTCAGAACAGATAAGAGGAGCCATGATAGATCAGACCATCTAATCCAGTATCCAGTTTCACACAGTAGCCAACCAGATGCCTATGGAGGCTGTGGCAATCATCCTGCCTCTACTCCAAGGTTCTGAACAAATCCTTGTGATTTTGACCTCATGGAAATCCAAGCAATTGTCAGCCAATCAGAGCATGAAACTCCACTGGACAGGAGAGGGGAATTTCGTGGCTTTGGCTAAAGGTATATAGTTAGGGTTTGGGGCTGTCATAGAGAAGAAAGCTTGTTTTAATGAGACAAATAAGCATTCTGTTAAAGGCTCAATATTTCTAACATGTGTATAGGTTCTCGGGAAAGGAGCTCTGTGTAATAAAAGTGCAACCTTGAATGGGGAAAAGATCCTGCCTGTTATGGACACAGATTCCAGTGAAACCTAGTCAGCTGAGGTAACCTGTCTGAAGAACGTGGAATCAAGTCTTCCCTCAGGATTTATTTACATTACTTGAGGCTCAGCTATAAAGTGGTGTCCCGGCCTGGGGCCAGGACTTCCTGCCACCCCACAATGGCGCAAGATGGGCAGACTCGAGGTGGGGCACAATGCAGAAGGCCAAGCACGAACCCCACCATGCCCTGGGCTGGTGAGGGGCATTTCACCTCAGCAAGCCCTGGAATCAGCAGCCCAAGTATGGGCACAGGCCAAATGACAGGGTACCTCAAGGCAAGAGCCAGGCCAGACCATGGGGAAGAACACAGCGGGCACGGCCGAGCAAGAGAGAAGCCCAGGAAAAGGTGGTGGTACCACCGCTGTGGAGAGAGAAAGAAGCCCTACTGAAGAACCAGGCTGGGGAAGCAGGCTGGAAGAACCCAGGAGGAGCAGATGCTAATGAGAAGGCTGCCTTGCTCCGATGCAGAGCTGAGTAGGGGTGCAGCCAACAGAGTGGGGCAGGACAGGGAAGAAAAGATGGAGGCAGAGGCAACCTATGGTAGGAATGGAGAGGGAACTGACAGAGAGAGGAACCACTGGGTGAGGAGATGGACATGAGCAGGAGAAATAAAAGGAAGCTAGGACGCTGAGGCCAGAGAGGAAGATGGAAGCAAGCTAGATGGCAGGAGTGAATGAGCAAGCAAGGGAGAGATGCCAGTGAAGCACTGCCAGGCCTCTGACATGGGAGTGATGACAGAGGTGATGTAACTCTGCAGCCCCGAATTCTGAGGCCTCCAGCAATCCTTGGGGGCTAGCCCCATCACAGCGGAGGGGGGGCACTGGGGAGGGGCCATGCTGTGCATGACAAGTGGTTATTCTCATTGTTACCCAAAGAGGCCCCATCCACTTAAAGTTCTTAAAGTTAGGGGAATTAACTAAAGGAGGCAGAGCGAGAGATAGGTAACTGGAATCTCCACCTATGTATTCCAGGATTTTTTTGCTTTAAGAGAATTCTTGAAATAAACCAGGCAGATGTTCAACTGGAAAGATTTTTATTTAAAAGAAAATGGAAATAAACAAAAATGCACACACACACTGAAACACATACAAGAATTAACTGAGAAAAACAGGGAGGAAGGGGAGATTTTTTTGGGGGGGGATATTTACTGATCTTGAAGAGGTCCATGGAAGCAGCAGACAAAGATCAAAATGGCCAGCACTTTGGGAAGCTAAATAGTAGACTCCCAGGCAAGTGGGGCTGTGAGGAGGGATCCAAGCACACATTGCTGGGTAGCAGGGGGCCATAGTTATAGGGCAAAACATCCCCTGAAGTGCGTTGGTGTGCTTCCCAGGAAACAATAACTTAATGGTTTTACCGGAGGTAGACAAAGAGGTTTGAGAAGCTTGATTGCCCTGCAAGCACTGGACAGGAAGGGCAATTGGGAAGGTGAATAGACTTAAGTATTGATTAAGCACTGCTTAATCAAGGGTAATGAGCGAAAGGGAAGTTGGGCTTGGGTGTTGATGGGATTATACTGAGTGAATCAATAGGTCCTGGGTGACCCATTGTTCTAAGTCCTGCATCTCTTCAGGGCAAGAAGGGGGTAGTAGTCAGTAGGCATGGGCACAAACCGAATTATGAACCAAAATCTGCCACAAACTAGGACCAATCTGTGGTTTGCAAATCTTGGTTCATGCCATTCCACCCTCATGAGCCCCCACAAACCTCCCAGGTGGGTTTATGTGGTTCCCATTGGTAGACACGCTCCAAGCCCCAGCATGGCTTACAAAAACCCTTTAAATAGTTTGCTGCTACTGTGGTGCAACTCACAAGTGAACTGAGAAGGCATTTAAATGCCACTGCAGTGGGACTCAGTGAGTGAACCAAGAAGGCATTTAAAGGTTCCCTTTAAATTTCAGCGATCCTGTTCACTCCCCTCCCCCCACTTCCAAGGAATCGTTGAAATGCTGAAATGGTTTGCAAAAGCCATTTAAAGGGAACATTCAGCATTTCAGCGATCCCTTTTGCTCCTCCACTTTTAAGTGTGGGGGAGCAAAAGAGATAGCTGAAATGGGTTGTAAAAGCCATTTAAAGGGAATATTCCCTTTAAATGGCTTTTGGAAGACCTTCCCCCCCTTCCATTCTGTTGGCCTCAGGGAGCTGCCCCCAGCAGAAATGAGGGAGGAAGCAGGGGAGGTTCATCCTGGTTTGTGGTTCATGGGGCCTCACAGAATGAACCAGAATGAGCCTCCATTTTCCCAGTTTGTGCCTATCCCTAGTAGCCGGTCAGCCTCTCTGACTCTAGCCTTTAAACTGATTTCCCAGGCTGATGCCCAGCTGGTGTCCATCTTGGTCGATTTTGGCCCAAGCAGTGACCTGCTCTTAGGGTATTGGGTGATATTAAGAAGGGTGTTTCTTTTAACCTATAAACTGCCCCTCAGTGGGAGCAGGGGTCTGTTAACATCATTGGGAAAAGTTTGTAACTGATGGGGGTGAAGTTGAGAGCCAGTTTCACTTTATATATTGAAGCATTTCCCCACAAGATCCTTACCCTGTTCAATACTTTATTTTCTGTTAAATGAAGAGAAGAAGACGCATTGGTTTTTATATCCCACTTTTCTCTGTCTTAAGGAGTCTCAAAGTGGCTTACAATCGCCTTCCCTTTTGCTCCCCACAACAGTCACCTTGGCCCTTTTCACATTACTTTTATATTCCAGATGGTATCCATCATTGAACCGATTCCGAGTAAAGCAATACAGGGGCAGGTCTTTCACACAGTGAATTACCTTCCATTAAGGACCCGTCCCTGAAGCAATCTGGCCATTTCACAAAGTGCCCTTCCTCACCCTGCTTGTGTGTACAATCTTCAGCTGTTGGTGGGTTTTTTTAAGGTGTAAAAACAGAGCAATTTATTGCCATGGCGATTCCATACCGTTGCCTCAGCCTCATTTGCAATTCCCCCTCCCCGAGCTGATGCAGTTGTTTCCCCTACTCTCAGAGAGAGAACAAAGTTTGAGTCAAGTGGTACCTTTGAGGCCAACAAAATTTTATTCAAAGTATAAGCTTTCATGTGCAAAACACACTTCTTCAGACAAAACTGGAATAAAATCTCAAAAGCTAATTACAGGGAAAAAGAGGGTGGGGGTAAGCTGGAGAGAGAGAGGGAGAGAGAGAGAGAGAGAACCCTTGGGATAGAGTGGAATTTTTACTCTTTGCATTACTGTGCTGCAATCGGGAGCTTGGGTAGAGGGACTTGCAAATGAGGCTGAGACCATGGTATGGAATCACCATGGCGATAAATTGCTCTGTTTTTTAAGTGTCTCAGTGCTCCCATTACAGCCTTCAGAAACCCCACCACCACCAATGACTGAAGAAGATCACATGCATTACCAGGTTAAGAAGACCAAGTGGCATTAAAGGAAGTGCTCTGGGGGCATTTTACACAGCATCACATGGCAATTCAGAAGTGGAAGATGGAACTGAAAAAGGAACAAAGCAGTTTTCCACTAGAATGCCTCAGGCATGCCTCCTGAATGGGACACAAGCAGGATAGTCTGAAAAGGTAAATATAATTCATTAGCAGCCGGTTACTAAAACAGATCTGTCTGATGTGACAGAAATATTCCTTTAATAACCAGTTCCTGAAGCGGAGTACATAAGCTGTCTGAAAAAGCCCATAGTGTGGTAGGTGGGGCTGAGAGATTTCTGAGAGAACTCTGAATGGGCCAAGGTCACCCAGCAGGCTTCATGTGGAGGTGTGGGGAATCAAATCTGGTTCTTCAGATTAGAGTCTGCTGTTCTTAACCACTACACCACTCTGGCTCTCAAAATAAATATTCGTTGATCATCTCCATCTGTGTCTGGTCTGTCTAGTCAAGTATCTATTAAAACGTGATTTCTATTCACCTCATAAATAATTACGGCCTTAGTCTAGTAGGTTCCTTTAGGGAGCACATAGTTTACATGCTACCAACCCTTTAATCTAAGCTTGTGTCCCCCCCAATTGTTAGCAGTCAGACCCCTCCTCTCGCTGAGGGGCAATTTATAGCTAGAAAACCATAAACACCCTTCTTAAAATATCACCTCTAATATCATAAGCACAAGACAATGCCTGGCCCAAAATGACACAAAATGGTTGCCAGCCAGAGACAAGTCTGGACATATAGTTTAGAATTGTGAGAAAGAGAGGCTGGCTAGCTAATGACTAGGGTTGCCAAATCTTTTTTACCTGGCAGGGGGGGTCTCCTGCCCGGCGTCTTGAGTGCGTGTACGCGCCACCCGGATGTGACGTCATGACGCCGGGCACGCTGGGGGCGGGGCCACAGCCATTTGAGGGAAAAACATAGAGTTTTCCCCTCAAATGGCTGTGGCCCCACCCCCAGCGTGCCCGGCATCATGACATCACATCCGGGTGGCGCGCGCGCGGGGGTGGGGTTTCCCCTCGGGCCCGATTCCGCAGGGGGCGGAAATCGGGCCTCCAAAGCGGGGGGAAATCCGCCCCCCGGGGGGACTTGGCAACCCTACTAATGACCTCCTCCACACCCTAGGGAGACACATAATTCAGAAACAATGGGTCTTCCAAGAAACTATTGCCTCACATTGGATTAATCCCGACAACATCCATCTTTACTTCCCCTCAACCATTTACCCTAATTAAGCAACACTTAACATTATTGATCAAACCTGGTAGCTTTTCCCATCTGGTACTTACTGGGCCAACAAGCACCTTTTGCACCTATAGCCCACCTCAGGAAATCCCATCAAGCTTCTCCCAAATAATTGTCTACCTCCAAAAAACCCCATTAAGTTATTTTGGGGGGCAAATACATCAGACTGCCCAGGGAGCATTTTGCCCTATATCTGGAGTACTCAGCCACCAGAGTATGTGTGTTCTTGGCCACAACCCCACTCTGTGGGTTTTCTTCTTTTCGTGAAATGCTGGCCATTTTGCTGCTGCTCCCGGACCTCTGCAAGATTGGTAAATGTTACCCTTCCCCCTCCCAAAAAACCTTCCCTCTTTCCTCCCTGATTCCTCTTAGTTAGCTGTGTGTGTTTATTGTGTGCATTTGTTTTATTCTTTCCTTTTAATAAAAACCTTTCCAGTTGAAGATCTGCCTGATTTATTTGAGAGTTTTCTTAAATGGAAAAATCCCCATATACATAGGTGAAGAATCCCAGTTATCCCCCCTCTCGCTCTGTTTCCTTAAGATAATTCCCCCAGTTAAATATGAGACTGCCTCTTTGGGTAACACTTTTACATGATTGGCTGGGGTTTAAAGAATCCATAGCAGATTAAGAGTTCAGGACTGGACATTCTTCAGTTCAGAGGGCAGTTGTTTCAGAATCCTCCCCCCTTTTGCCCTCCATTAATATGTCTATTGCTTTTAGAAGTCAGGTCCAAGAATGTATTCTTGTTATTCTGTTTTTTGGCTGTTTTCTACACACAGAAAAGGGGGCTTAACAACTGGAGTGAATATTAATGTCAGGGATATTGTGAGGAGAAAAAGTTGTAAACAGATGTCTTTCTTTGACTTTTTGTTGGCCAATTATGTCTACTGATAATGTTGCTTAGGTAATGGTTTCATTCCAGAGGCCTTATGCTTACAGTGAATTCTACTTGTTTCTTACTTCTTCAGTTACATTTTTGTTTTACCCATGCTCTACTATGGGTTTTATTCCCCAGATTATTTGAACAGAGACTACTTTGCCTCTGCTTATATATTGTCTGAATGCACAATTGCTTTGCAGTATTACTGCTGTTGTTTTCCTGTGGCTGATGCACAGTTTGCAAATAATGCTGATGAGTTTTCTTAGGAAAAGGTAAAAATAAAATTTAAATAGCTGTTTAGGAGGACAGAAATACTTATGGTGATTTTTGGAACCATTTACTTTCTTACAGATTTCCTGGACATACTTGAAAAGACAGTCATAGAGCCATAAAGCTGGAAGCAACTTAAATATAATACTCCCATCTCCCCTGGCTCCAGTCAAAAGCCCACATTTACCCCATACTTTAACTCCCTTGAAGGCTAACCCATGTGACCTAGAATATAATGTGCCATTAAAAAACAGGACAGAACAAGTAATGCACAGTGTGTATTACTTAACACAAGGAACATTAATGATCAGGTATTGAACAATGAATGGCTACTGGGGAAGGGTGCTGTTTAGAGCACTAAGGAAATCTGCAAGGGCCCATTAAACCAGTATGAACTTAGAGCAATGAGTACTTTCCCCTTCTTCAGCCAAGTCATGAATCTAGGTCTTGGTTTGAAAAACTGGATTGTTTTTGGCTTGGGTGGGGTTAGATGTGACTGGATTTTGCAATGAAATAGAAATGAGAATGTTCCTTGGCAGCAGAAAAGATTGAGGAAAGCAAGCAGTTCTGTTCCTTAATTCCTGTTGCTGAGTTTTTAAAGCTGGGTAGAAAAAAGTGTGCCTCAGTTCATATATACCCTTTTTTTGGCACAGATAACTTCGAGAAAGCAATCTAATTTTTTTTAACAGGATTTTTTGGATTGTGGATTTCAGAATATCAAAACAGTGTGAACACATTCTCTTTGTGGTGAGGAAAGAATATGAAATTTACTGTGAAAACGTTTCTTCCCTTGTGTTGACAAATTCTGCTGGCTCATTTCTCATTAAAGTAGTTTAGTACTTTGGCTGATATAGATATAGACAGGGGTCATTTCGTAGAAAAAGCTGCAGGAGCTCATTAGCATACGGTATGCTAATGAGCTACTAGGCTATTAGCATATGCCACACACCCTGACATCACTGGAAGTGATGTCAGAAGGGGAAGGGAAAGGTGGGGGAGGCCTCTTCAAAAGCCTCCCCTTCCCTTCCCCAGCTAGCCTGCGTGCGGGGGGGGGGGGGGGAAAGAGAGAACTTTAAACCCCTTCTCACTATAGTTGGGCCACAGAAGGAGGAAAGAGGGGAGCAAAGAGAGAGAGTAGAGAGAAGGAAAGAGGGAAAGAAAGAGAAGGAAAGAAGGAGGGAAAGAAGGAAAGAGGGGATAAAAAGAGAGAAGGAAAGAGGGAAAGAAAGAGTTTTACCCTGCCCTCCCGGCCAGCTCAGGGAGGCTTACATAAAAACAGATAGTTACATTAAAAACATAAGTTGCAATTAAAACAAATTATAAAATCATAATAAAGTGCTAGTAGTTGCTGGTATTCATATGACGGTGGCAGCCAGTAACCAATGTACAAATTGCTCAGCTCGCAGTCAGCTCTCAGTGTTCATTTGGAATGTCCTTGCAGGGCTTGCTGTTCTTTAGGCTGCTGATGGCAATTTCCAGAGTCCAGGGCCCTCTCACTTTCAACCAGCCAATGTTCTTCATTGGTGGCGGCGGCTCCCAAAAGCCTGGTGGAAGAGCTCTGTTTTACAGGCCCTGTGGAACTGTAAAAGGTCCTGCAGGGCCCTGATCTCCTCCAGGAGCACAAGACAGTGTAGTGTGAACCATCTGCTAAGGCTGCAATAAACTGTCTGCTGAGGATTACAGCTATAGTGATCAGTGTCCGTCCAGAAGCTCTGCTGTCTGGTTATCAGTCTTCTTGTTCTAGCCTGACTTTGGCACCACTGCAAGTTGCTTAAAAGACAGTTAAACAGACCAGGTGAATCTACAATGGGTGTTCAGTGATAGGGACAGTTCTACCCGCAGTTCTGTGGTCTGTCAGTGCAGCTTTCAAAGGCACAGAAGCCTTGATAGAGCAAAAGAGTTTGCAACCCTGTGTGTCTGGCTTACTGTCAGAACTCCATTCCTGATGTTGTTTAATGAATATTTGTATGGTTTCACAACTGTGTACCTGTTTCAAATGGTACTCACCCCTGCTGATTACTAACCTAAACTGTCTTCATCATGGGATTCACAATGGGAGGGATCTGAGAAGATCCCCTAATGTCTGTACAGTTGTGATCCAGCAAGGGAGAAGGACAGGTTCTTCGAATTCCACAGTCACTACTGGTTTGGTATGTGATAATAAATCATACAGGCTACATGTATAATAAAGCATACAGGCTACATGATGGATACAAGGATCAGTAAGATGAATAGCAGCATACACTGCTAATTAACCTCATGAATACAGAGGAGGGATGGTTACAAGGAAATGTGCTTAGCAAAATGATTGGACTTGGGGCAGCCAATGAGAATGAGTGATCTATCCGGTGATTGAGTCTAATGGTACAAAACTTCAACTATGCCTGTAATTCCTCCCAGAGCAAACTACATGCAGGGCTTAGTCTGAGAACCTCAGGCATGCTAATTTTGGGTTTAGTTTTGGCTCAGGTATATCCAAGTGCACAGACCTACTGAGAGTTCCATTTCCCCCCAGGTGTGCATGGGCCTGATTTGGACTGCCCCAATCAATATCAAGGGGCAGCTCCCTTCCATAAGTGGGGAGTGGGGTGCCCTATTGTGTCTGGGATGGGGTAGAGAAAGATAAGAGGCAGCTGTGTGGTGCTGCAACCTGAATGGTAGGCTTTCAGTCACAGCCAGTGTTCCCTCTAAGCTGAGTTAGTGTGAGCTAGCTCACAGTTTTTTAGCCTCCAGCTCACACATTTTTGTCTCAGCTCAGGAAGGATGGCTCCAGAGCCAATTAATTTATGCAGTAGCGAAATGACTCGCTCACAACTTTAATGCCAGTAGCTCACAAAGTAGAATTTTTGCTCACAAGACTCCAAAGCTTAGAGGGAACATTGGTCACAGCTCTCTGACACTTGTAGCCAGGGGTCATTTGGGGCCGGAGCGCACCAGAGCGTTGCTCTGGCAGCTTGCCCCGGCAGCCCCGCCCCCGCGCTCCTTTTTTCTAGAGTCACATCGCAGCTGCAGCGTGACTCCACAGAGAAGGGGTTTAAACTTTAAACCCCTTCTCTATGGAGTTGCGCCACAGCAGCGGTGTGATCTTTCATTTATATTCTATGGCCCCATAGAATATAATGGAAAGATCGCACTGCTACTGCGGCGCAACTCCAGGTCTGCAGAGAGGGCAGGAAGCCCCTCTAGGAGCTTTCCTCAGCTTGCCTGCTTGGGCGGGCGAGCTGAGGAAGGCGTGGGGAGGCATTTAAATGTCTCCCTGCTTTCTCCCCAGCCCTTTCTGGCTCGCCCACCAGGCAGGCAAGCCAGGAGAGGGCGGGGGGTGAGCTCTAGCATTTAAATGTCTCCCTGCTTTCTCCCCAGCCCTTCCTGGATCGCTCGCCAGGCAGGCGAGCCAGGAGAGGGTGGGGGGGCCCCCAGAAGCTGACCGGCTGGGGAAGCAAAAAAGGGGGGGAGGCATCTTCAAAAACCTCCCCTTCCCCAGCTGGCCTTCCAAGGCGGGCTGGGGGGGGAACTCTAGAGAGGAGGGTTTTAAACTTTAAATCCCTTCTCTCTTTGCTTTCCCTCCATCAGCCTGCCTTGGCAGGCCAGCTGATGAAGGGGAGGCTTTTGAAGATGCCTTCCCCTTTTTGCGTCCCCCTCTGACATCACTTCCGGTGATGTCAGGGGCGTGGTATATGCTAATGAGCTATTATGCTAATAGCCTATTAGATATGCTAGTGAGCTCCTGCAGCTCTTTTTCTACGAAATGACCCCTGCTTGTAGCCCCTCCTCACTGGCCAGTCAATCAGTTCAGTAGTGGCTGGCTCATGGGTGAGGCCAGGTGGGATAGTTGAGAAGGGATTAGTCTTCTCTGTTTTATTTCAGAAAGGTAAAAGCAATCATGATCCAGACAGGGCACTCACTTTTGCTAGCAATGCAATGCCTAAAATCACAAGTTTTAAGAGCAATACTCCAGTCATATTTATTAGAGAAGGAAATTTTCTCCTTAGACAAACCAATGGATACATCCTGAGAGATCTTTTGCAGAGCTGAGAATAGCACCCAGAAACTTTCCATTCTATCAGTCTAACTACAAAACACTTTTTCTGTATGACTGTATGCTTAAATATAGCAACCGTATTGGGATGAATACAATTGCATTGCTTATGAATTATTCCTGGATACAGCAAGTAATCATATAAATCTGCCTCAGAGCACAAATTTGAGGTTTTGAGATCTTTTCCAGGGACCAGAAAGCTGCAACTGAAAATATGAGAAGTTTTTCTATAGGAAATGTAAAATGCTGACTTGAAAAGAGTTTATGAATTCCAGAAGATGAACTGGTTCTTGTTGGGATAGGGAGCCATGTAAGGACTTCAGGGGCAAAAGAGGGATACTTAGAAACAGCTGTTTGTGACCAAACATACTAGGAGACTTCCTAGTGTAAATCCTTTTCACTATATAGCTAGTTCAATAAGTGATGAAAGTTTCTTGAGAAGGGATTTACACAGTATGTAAATAAGTATCCAAATATTGCTGGTAACTAAGCAATCTGGCTTCACCCTTCCTTACACAGGGAAAAGGCAGCTATGGAGCATCAGGATAGTTGTTCATAAATAACAGGACATTGCATATTTGGCAAAATAGGTCTTCATCTGCTTTTATGTACTTTATCCCAGCATGACCACAGTAGAGATGGCAGAGGAAAAATAGATGGTGCTGGGGAGAAAAAGATGCTCAGCTGAGTGAGATTTCAGAGGGTAACAATAGATTCCATCAACTGACATATTATTCCCAAGATGCAAATGTATACCAATCCAACTGAAAGTTCACTGGGTAACGGACTGCTGTCCTTATTTTTGGAATGAACATATTCTGATATTTCTTGTGATAACTCTGAAAAACACAAAATGCCCTACATCTTACAACAGCCCTACAGATAAGATTAGAATTTCAACAGTCAATCCATATGCAAATGAACCTCCTCAGGAAAGCTCCTCCATTAGCATGTCACAGCCTGGGGAATTCCTACAAGATAATGACTCAGCCCTCCCCCACCCCACCTTCCTGAGTAGATATAAATTACCTGCCTACCATTGTTTTTCTCACATTGACACAGAGAGTATTCCATCTTTCTGTGTTATACCTCTGAGGATGCCAGTCACAGCTGCTGGAGAAACGTCTTGTACTACAATGCCAAGACCATGGCCATACAACTTGGAAAATCTACAATTAATACTTGAATACTTCATTAAGATTTTAGAGAAAACAATTTTATTTCTGGCAGAATCAGCCTGAAGTGCCCCTCTTAAACCTGCTTCTCTGTTTCTGTTCTTATATCTGACTTTTCAGAACCTGTGCTCTTCTGGTTCCCTTTTTAGCTTTACCAATCTGTTATATAAAAGAGGATTCTTTATAATCAGTAATAATATGCAAAGAAGATGAAAAAACTACAGTTCTTAAACCCCCACTCTGTCACCTCCCCAAAGAGCTGATATTCAAACTTTACATAAGAACATAAGAGAAGCCAAAGTTGGATCAGGCCAATGGCCCATCCAGTCCAACACTCTGTCACACAGTGGCCAAAAATACCAGGTGCCATCAGGAGGTCCAGCAGTGGGTCCAGGACACTAGGAGCCCTCCCACTCTTGCCCCCCCCCAGTGCCCCCCAATTCATGAGTGCTGTGGGAAACTAGCAAGCCTAAAGGAAAAAAAGAAGTAGTTAATTCACCTGAAAGGAGAAGAAAGGGCTTAATTTTTTAACGGGACAGTAGGCATCAAAAGCCTCAATAGTGCTTTGACTGGGACTGTCCGGTTCTGTAACTATTTTAAGCAGGGAAAAAATGTCCCACAAATATCTTTAAAAAGACAGAAAAGCAACATGGAAAAAAACAAGTTGATCATAGGACTGTCTGAATGGTTCTTAAAAACGGAGTGAAAAATCATAACAATTGCAGATTAAATGGCTAATGTCTCTCTCCTGCAGTGGTGCCCAGGTTCTAGGGCTCCCTACCCAGGGAGATTTGTCTGGCTTCTCCATTCATTTACTTGGAAGCAATAGGTTGTGGTGCCTTTGAAACAGAGGGTACATCTCTCTCAGGCAGTTCTAACATTTGCTTCCTTTATTGTTGGGTATTAATGAGTAAGATTTTAAAAAGTAAGTAAGAATTATTAAAAGGAGCTGCGGTGGCTCAAGTGGCTAAGACGCTGAACTGCAGGCTGTGGAAGGTCGGTAGTTCAGCAGTTCGAGACCCAAGTGCCGCATGACGGAGGGAGCTCCCGTCTCTAGTTCCAGCTCCTGTCAACCTAGCAGTTCGAAAGCAAGAAATTGCATGTAGATAAATAGGTACCACTTCAGTGGGAAGGTAACAGCGTTCCGTGTGCCTTGGTGTTTAGTCATGCCAGCCACATGACCACGGAAACGTCTTTGGACAGCGCTGGCTCTTTGGCTTTGAAACGGAGATGAGCACTGCAACCCTAGAGTCAGATTCAACTGGCTTTCGAGCAAGGGAACCTTTACCTAAGAATTATTAGCCAATAATTGAGGACCTCTGGAAAGGGAGGGAGGTGGGAATTTGAAATGATGGTTAAATGGACTTCAAATATGTGTAGTATGCAGAATCAGGTCTCTCCTTCTTGCAAATGTGTCTGTTATGAAGTATGTGTCTCTTATACAGTGTCTGTTTAAGGAAATGGAAGAGTGACCTTTTCTCCCTCACTGTCCCTTTCTATTTCAGACCAGCTGGAGGATACTCAGATATGAAGCCTTCTAGAAGCAATTTGGTGATTTACAGCTTGTTTAATCAAAAAAATGCAAACACTTCCCTGCACTGCATTCAGCTGTGCTGACTTCTTGCTCAAGCACTCTCAGTTATCTCAGACCCTTAAATACTAACAAGGACATTGCAACATTTCCAGCTGCATTACATCAGCACAAACCAACGTGTACTGGATAACGATGGACTGATCACTGCCTTTCCACAAAGTTTCTGGCATGCCTATTATGACAGCGTCCTCCTTTAACACCAGCTGAGCTTGCGCACCTGAGGGATTGGTCCATGCTTCCGATGGCCCAAAACAGCACTGGGGGCACAATTAATTTTTAAAAGACTTTCCTGTTATTTGAGATGAAGGCGGTTTTTTAAACTCATGTTTCACATTCTGTATTCCTTGCCTAGAGGTGGTCAGCTGAAATAACTGCCAAGCCAGAAGACTGTTCTTGGATACCTAATGATCTAGATGTCTTTTTAATGACTTTCAACATGCTTAAATTGTATGGGATAATTATTAGAGGTTTTTTGGTTTATATAATTAATCACAATTACATGACATGTCATATAATCACATATCTCTCCCAGCTATTTGCCCTTTCACTTAGCAAGTGGGACTCAGAGCATCGTCTCTTGGCCATACCTCACTCTGCCTTAAATACTTGATAATTTTTAAGATAGCCTTTGGAACACAGTGCTTATTTGTCAAAGGCCTGAGAGGCAAGGCTTCAAAGGCTGTTTTGACCATTCCAGCAGCAAAACCCCCATTTCCTTGGCCTTCAGATGGCATTCAGTTCCTCCTCATCCAAACACATGATGTCATTTTCCCAAAGGCAGCTGTAGGCAGCACTGAGCCAAAGATCCATGAAGAAGCCAATCCCATCTCCAGCTGCAGATTGAATACAAACTTGTCAATGTATATTCCATTGTCCCCAAAAAAGAATGCAAAGCAAAGTCTTCTAGTAGCAAAGCTAGAACAAGTGTTTGGGAAGGGAAAATAAAAAGTACAACATGCTGTCTGAAAAACAATGTTCCAATGCCAAATACCTACATTTGTATCTACAGCAATGTTCAATGTGCATCAGTCTCCACCTTCCTTTTCCATATATTGTCATGTGATTTCAAGGAAGAACTTGATTATATATTGCCCTAAGTAAGAAGAGAGTTGCAGAAAACATTCCCAGGGTCCAAGGTTTGTGGGTGAACCCTGGCCCTGCAGAGCCAGTCGCAAAGAACCCAGAGAACCCAGACGGGGGCTTTACAACGGAATCTGTGCCGGTTGCAATCGTTGTACTTACCGGCGTTCAGACGGCGAACATCTGTCTTCCCTCCCTAACCGTTGTAAAGCCCTTTAAACCGTTGCACTCTGCCACTAGGTCCCCAAGTGGTGGTATCCTGAGTGCAACGGTTGCATTCGCTTAACCCCGCCGTCTGATCGCTCTCCACCAGTGTCTAGCCACTTCCGTTCGGAAGCCTGAGGCTTCCGATTTCCCCCTGCCATTTTTTTTAACTAAGGGGACTTGGCAAGCCTACTTGTTATAGATGTTTCCACTCCCTGCTTTGCCTAAACAAAAGAATGTCTGAGAATTAATATTTTGCAGCTTCAGCTTCTTGAACTCATAAAAAACCTGGCTTTTGTATTTGGGAATAATTTAAGAATGATGGTAGGGAACATTTGAGAGCTGGGATTAAATATTTCCATTCTGTCAATGATGCACTGCACTGAAAATTACTTTTAAAATATCATTATTTTATACCAGAAAAATGCTGAAATTGTATGTTTGAATGTATTATAGTTTGTCACCAGATTTTCTGATCTAGAATACAACTTACTAGAATCACAAATAGGTGGTGTTCAAGCCCATTAATAGGAATTAAAATAATCAGTGGAGGTCAGCAGGGGTACCAAGAATAGGTACCAAGAGGGCAGAGTTCCTTAGACTTTCACAAGGCTGAAGGCCCCCAAAGTTTATGCTCATATCGCCTCAGGTTATTCAATAAACAAGGTTGCTTCTGTCCAGCCTTTCACTTTTGATCTCCAGAGCAGTGGCTTACTACAGAGTCAAATAGGAAGGGTACTGGCCTGTCCAGCAAATTGGCATTCATGAGTATTAATGACTTTATCATCATTAAATAGTTTACTGCAGGGTTGTTTTTGTAAAAAAAAGAGATGCCGGAACTCTCAGGAGGGAAATGAAGTTTTCAATCTGTGTACTGAAAACTCATGACCGTTTGGACATTTTAAAAAGAATTTTCTGAAAGAGGTTCTGGAACTCTATTCCAGTGCATTTCCCCAGAAAAAAACCCCTGGTTTACAAAAATATATAATACATTCATATGCTTAACCTGCCTGCTAACAGCATTTTGTAGAAGGGATGCAGGAGAAAGGCCCCAAGAATATCCCCACCTGGCCCAATCATGGCAAGGGATGTGCCTACCGGGTCTTGTGGTGCCTAGCCAGGGATGGGCCCGGCCCGGCCCCACTCATAGAATCATCGAATCATAAAATGTTAGAGTTGGAAGGGACCTTGCAGGTCATGTAGTCCAACCCCTTGCACTCTGCAGGAGCATAGCTGAAAGATAGCCCTACAACATACCCGAAAGATGGTCGTCCAGCCTCCGCTTGAAAACGTCCAGCGAAGGAGCTTCCACCACCTCCGGAGGCAGTCTGTTCCACTGCTCAACCACTTTTACAGTTAGGAAGTTTCCCCTGATATTTAGCCAGTAACGACTCCCTTGTAATTTCCACCCATTAGATCTAGTCTTCACTCTGTGAAGGATGGGCTCATGTGACCTCATGCCACCTTGCTGCACAATGTGGCCAGGCCCCTGCTGCTTGAGGCTGGCTAGGCAGGCTCTCTTTCCTCCTTTGGGGAGCAAGGCCCTTCCCCAGGACCATTTTCTGCCAACTCACCCTGATCCTTATTCTGTCCTAGAATAACAGTAAACTATTCCTTTTTCTTAGAAGGGAAAGCTTGTACACTGTGCTTCCTTTTTGTGGTTTTTTCCATTGGAATGAATGAGGCAGCCCCATTCCTAGAGGTGTCTAGAATGTTTAGAAACTTAGTTCAAGTATATGCACCTCTTTTTTCCTTCTCCCTTGCAAATCACTTATACAATACTGTTGTGAAATGTGCACATCAGTGTTCTACAGTATGGCACCCACAGATACCACGGTGCCTGCCTATGGCTTTCCTGGAGCCCATTTTTTTTAAAATAAGGCATTTCTGTTCCCCAAAGCAAAGTGCCAGTCCTGGCCTTCCTTCTGTCTCATTGGAGCAGAAAATACTCAGAAGGTATCACCTTTGTGTCTACTTAGAACACCTATTCAGAAACAGCTGGCTCTATTGTAGAAGGCTGTTTGGCGTTCAGCCTTCCAGTGTTTTGTGACTGGGCCTAGTACCCAATGGCAGCCATTTTATGATTGCCCACCTGGCTTTCTGTGGTGTCACCCTCTTCCTGACCTCAGCATTCCAAAAGTGTTTACAGAGTCAATTAGATTGGGGACTGCTGGTATAAGGCTGGCCATGGAGCCAGGTAGCTGGGAAAATCTGTGATTAAGAGCCTCCTAATGGTCATAGTTGGAGTCACAGTAGATTGCTCAAAGAAAGCATCAACCCATCGTGCTTCAGCAGTGAAAAAGGCAAACTCTAAGTTGGAGAATATTAGGGAAAGTAATATCATGCCCCTGTATAGATCTATAGCGTGGCCTCATTTGGAATATTATGTACATTTCTAGTCACCATATCTCAAAAATGTCATTGCAGAGCTGGAAAAAGTACAGAAGAGGGTAACAAAGATGATTAGGGGGTTGGCGCACCTTCCCTATGAGGAAAGACTGAAGAGTCTAGGACTTTTCAGTTTAGAAAAAATATGGCTAAGAGGGGACATGATAGAGATTTATAAAATTATGCATGGGGTACAGAGAGTTGACAAAGAAAACTTTTTCTCCCTCTTCCAAAATACTAGAACTTGAGGGCATCAAGTGAAGCTGATGGGCAGTAGGTACAGGATAGCCATAAGGAAATACTTCTTTATACAACAAGTCATTAAATGTGGAATTTGCTGTCAGAGGATATAGTGATGGCCACAAGTATAGACGGCTTTAACAGGAGATTACATAGATTCCTACAAGTGGCTGCTAGCCCTGGTGACTAAAGAGAACCTCCATGTACAGAGGCAGTAAACCCCTGAATACCAGTGCCAAGAAGCAGCATTAGGGAAGGCCTTGGCCTCTATGCCATGTTGTTGGACCTCCAGAGGAACTGGTTGGTCACTGTGTGAGACAGGATGCGGGACTAGATGGACCACTGGTCTGATCCAACAGGCTCTTCTTATGTTCTTATCCTCAGTTTTTTAAAGCTTAACATCCACCTGTGAATTGTTTTGTTTAAAATTAGGAAAAACAGAAACATATAACTAGCCACATATAACTAGCCAAGATTTCCTTTTGGGTCTAGATGTGTTATACCTCCCCTGCTCTCTTCTCTAACTGAAAATTGTTATGTCTGTCTTTTATTTAGATGGCTGATGAATAAGAAGATTCATCCTACGTAGGTCAGCAAGACAGATGAATTTGTAGTCCTCTGAGGAATTAGAACACCTGCACATACAGTAGAAGAACAAGAGAAACATGTTAGGCACCTTCTGCCTTACAGGTTTCTTGGCAACCTCCTCCTTCCTTTACATACATACATAGGATATTCCATTTCAAATTACACAAACATTATTTATGACAATCCTTAGCAATGTGATGTTTTCACTGGAACTGGAGAATAAATTCAATCTGAGAAATCATTCATTACAGTTATTCATTGGGGAGGAATAAGAATATATAAAGTTCATCTGTTCAATCTTTCTGTTGGACCATATTGGAAGATTAGAACATCCCTTTCATATATGAGTCACAGGTGAAGACACATTCTAGGTCACCACTTTAGCGTCTCCTCCCAAGTCTTTGCGCTTTGCATCCTCCATGTCCCAAGACAGGGGCGTAGACTCCTCAGTTTCTCACAGGGGGTCGGGGCAAACCTGGAAACAGGGCGGTGCCACAGGACAACATCCAAAAAGACAATTCAAAAATAAGTTACATAAAACAAATCTTTATTACATAACAATAAACATATTACAGCTAACAAATAAACAAATGTATTATAACTAACATTAAATGTATTACAACTAACAAAACTCTAATTAGAACAAATACAGTCTGTACATACATAGCTAGGATTATTCAACAGTGAATGTATTTCTTATAATTGGTGTCCTTTTGATGAATTCATTAGTTATAATGTTATGATTCATCTTCCAAGAGAGCTTTTTATGTCCAAGTAGAATTGCCATGAGATTGAGCCTGGCTTGCCCCCTGCTTGACTGCAGAAAAGTTTTTATCTTACAAAAGCATGAGAATGACCTTTCTGATGTCCAGGATAAAACAAGTATAAAGGTAAAGGTTCCCTTGCTTGATATATAGGGAGTATAGGGAGTATAAAGGTAAAGGTTCCCTTGCTTGATATATAGGGCGTATAGGGAGTATAAAGTAAAGGTAAAGGTTCCCTTGCTCGAAAGCCAGTTGAATCCGACTCTAGGGTTGCAGTGCTCATCTCCATTTCAGAGCCAAAGAGCCAGCGCTGTCTGAAGACATTTCCATGGTCATGTGGCCGGCATGACATATATCTGAGGAAAAGTTATGGTGTGAACTGCTGTGGGTATTATCTGTTACCTTATTAATATTATCTTATGAAATCAAGATTTCCCAGTAGATTTCCATTGGAAAATAAAACTAGTGAGGTTCATGCCCAGCATCAAGATGCTTTGGACACTTTCTGTGTTTAGGAAGTTTGGGACTCTCCAAATCTAAGCATTTTGCTGTCTCAGTGGTCTTTAACCAGAACTCTACAAAGTTATTTCAAAATTGTTTTGAAATAGAAAAAATATCATTAGCTGTGGTGATATCAGTTTCATAAAATCCAAAAACTTTTCTCACCACAAACTTCACTAGCTATGTGGAAGAAAAATCGAACATGTTCCTTTGGGGCGATAGCTATAGCCTTATCCACAGTTACAGTGTAATAAGCTGCTCCTTCAGTCTTTTTCTCTAATGTACTCAAAGTGTAACTGTAAATAACATAATTGTGACAATAAATACAATTAATAAACATTCATGAAATAATTGTGATTATTAAGATACATGAAGTTATTTTGATTGTTATAAGGTGATTGCTGACGAGAACCTCTGGATTGAGTTCCGTTTTGTCTCTTCATCTGAACAAACCTTCAATAAGGGTTTCAAACAGTCCTATTATTTTCCTAGCCACGATTTCTGCGTGTCATACAAACATCTTCAAGTAGTGTTAATCAGTAATTCATCTTCAATATGCACATTACATCGGGCGTTCTAAACATCAAGTGAAAGGTGCCTTCAAGCTGACCATGTACTACAGGAGTCCCCAATGTGATGGCTGTGGGCCCCATGGTGCCTACCAGCACCTTTTCCGGTGCTCACCAAGTGTTTTTCGGAAGCAGGTGGGGCCAAGCAGGGCTTTTGCCTAACAAGGCTTCTGACCAATGCTCCCTCTAAGCTGTGGCGTCTTGTGAGCAAAAATTCTCCTTTGTAAGCTACTGGCATTAAAGCTGTGAGCAAGCGATTTGGCTACTGCATAAATTAGTTTGCTCTGGAGTCATCCTCCCTGAGCTAGGATAAAAATGTGTGAGCCAGAGGCTAAAAAACTGTGAGCTGGCTCACACTCACTCAGCTTAGAGGGAACACTGCTTCTGACTGACTATTGGAGATTAGATTGTTTGTGCAGATTTTTCTTAAATGTTGCTTTTACAGCAGTTGCCACCACAGCACAAGGATCTACACTGTGCTACTGAGGTTAAGCTTCGGCAATCATTTTGTGGCTGGCTCCATCTCCCGTGGCAGCTGTTTTGTGGCAGCCATTTTGTTGCTGCTCCCACCATGTCATGTCAGAATTCCAAATGTGCCCACAAGCTCAGAAAGATTGGGAACCCTGGATGTATTGCAATACCCTGACAGGGAAGGTATCTTAGATACGATACGATATCAAGCTGTGCTTTTCTAACTTCTTGCATTTACTCAGGGGTCATTTCGTAGAAAAAGAGCTAGGGGGACTCATTAGCATAACTCATTAGCATTTGCCACACCCCCAGAAGTGTGTCCTCCCCACAGCCGGCGGCGACCTCCATCGGGCACCAGCAGGGAGCTCCAGGCCCCGCCCTCCCGCACCTCACCCGGGGGATGGCGTCCCCCCGCGTCCCCCCCCAAATGACCCCTGCATTTACTTATGTTTGCCTTCTAAACAGCTGCTATGCATATTTATCCCAGCTTTAATAGCTTGGAAAGCAGTGCACTAGAGGTTATGGTTTTAATGGCTATAAAATTTAGGGCTTTTTTTTAGAAAAAGCCCAACAGGAACTCATTAGCATAATAGGCCACACCCAACAGCAGAAACTCATTAGCATATTAGGCCACACCTCATGCATTCCCTTGGCTTGCCTGGGCAAGCTGGCCCTTGGACAGGCCGGGGAAGGCACAGGGAGGCATTTAAATGTCTCCCCGATCCTTCCAGGGGGCCCCCTGACCCACCCGCCTCAGAGTCGCCAGGGGGTTGCTCTCCAGGCCTTCCCTCTGTAGCCATGCACGCAGAGGTTTTGGCTGTAGTGGGTGTGGCTAACTCTGAAGGCAGCTGGAACTCCATTCCTGTGCGTTCCTGCCCAAAAATAGCCCTGGTAAAATCTTTCTAGTGCTTTTTTCCATTGTGAAAAACCAGTTTGAACAAAAGATTCATATGCATTCTTGTCTCCTGAGGTTTTCAGAAGAGGAGCATCCATTTCATTTGCTGAGCAATGTATGCTGCAATATGCTTTGGCAGCTTCCATGTTTATGTATTTATTAACATTACTTCTGGTCCACCTTTCTCACTGACACTAAAGGTGGATTATACAGAGTCAATACAATCAACAGGAAGACATCTAATAGATGATGGAATAGGATTTGGATTGTGAGAATATGGAACCAACCAGAAATATGAACAGAACTGAGGCAAAACCTAAGAATTAATATGATGCATTAAACAATGCAAAAATTACATGATAGGGTCCTACTTAGAACAACAGGCAGTACAAACTATACACTGCAGTACAGACCACAGTTCTTCTTTACCCAAATATCTTTCTGAACTATTTTGTTACAGTACAGTGTTATCATCTATGTAGAAGAGCCCTCTTAAATAAATCAGTTTTGCATACCTTGTGGAGAGTGGGAATCTTCCTGAATTCATCAGGCAGACCAGTCCATAAGGTGAGGGCCACAACAGAGGATGTCCATGGGCAATTGTTCATTTTGCCTGCTTGCAGGTTGGCACTTACAGAATGCCCTGCTCTGATGAGAGAGGCTGTTGGGGCAGAAAGTAGGGGGAGAGGTGGTCCTGCAGATATGAGGGATGAAGGACATGAAGGGCTTTCTATGTGATAGTCAATACCTTAAATTGAGCCAGGTAACTGATGGGCAGCCAATGGAGTTACTGTAGGAACAGAATATTATGCATTCTCCATCTAGGTCCTGATAATTGCTGTGCTGCAGTGTTCTGTACCACTTGGAGTCTCCAAGTTGATTTTGAGGAGAGACCAATGGAAAGTGCATTACAGTAGTCTTTTCTTGATGTTTCTGTGGCATGGACGCAAATGGCAGATCTGCCATGTCAAGGTAGGGGGCCATCTTTTGGGCTATATCCTTTTTATAATCACTGGAATAGAGGTTTAAAAAATCTCTCTGCTCTTCTTAGTTGTTCTCACCCCTTCAATGTTCTTTGGGGGGCATATGGTTAAGTGATAAAATGTAATATTAAATTTAAAAAATCATAGAAACTGTCCACTTTGAGAAAATGAAGAGGCAACAGGATCATGCAGGGAGGAGACATTTAGTATAGGAACCAGCACAAGTAATTTATGGCATTCATAAATAAAGGCTTGGGTACTATCCTTGACTTTTCAAGCAGCAACGGACATTGGCTTGGATCCAATGATTTCTTTCTGCCAAGTCTTCCTCCAATGAAGAAAAGCTTGCTGTGGAGGAGGCTTTCTCCCCGAGAAGAAGACATATCCCAAGGGTGTGATTGGATCCAAATTTGTTAAAGGGAGTTAATGGCTTGGATCCACCAGAGATTTTGACAGACAAAAAGGGATTTGCATCCATTTAGAGTGACTTCTTTGCCTCCCCCTTCCTATTGCATTCTAAATACCCCCCCAAAATGTTGTTTCTGGGGAAAGGAGACTTCTAGTAACAACATGCGGGGGGAATCTGAGGTCTTCAGCAGG